>NC_069502.1:875964442-875971942 GCF_027579735.1 Bombina bombina
TAATAAAATTAATCCTCAAAAATACAACTTGCCTAATAATTCTGCACTCCCTGTATATACACGTGTGTGTCTATGTATGTATGTATATGTATATATATATATATATATATATATATATATATATATATATATATATATATATATATATATATATGTGTGTGTGTCTATGCTCAATGCCGCACACAAGCGGTAT
Organism: Bombina bombina; assembly: GCF_027579735.1. Lineage (NCBI taxonomy): Eukaryota > Metazoa > Chordata > Amphibia > Anura > Bombinatoridae > Bombina > Bombina bombina. The sequence continues at coordinate 875,964,636 of NC_069502.1, forward strand.
AAAGCCTGCACACAGAAAAAAATGTTTGCACGCAATGAAAAAAAATTAGAGGGAACATTGATAGGGACCTCCTAAAAAGAGAAGCCAAATGGATTTGGCTTCTTAATACTTTATACCCCAAGGGGTTAAATAGAGAATTTGATCTTTTATCTTTGATCTAAGTATAATGTTTCCTGGAGTATATCATACAGATGATAATTAAGGTATTCATAGTATACTTATAGACTATTGTTTTATTTTTGGGTTTCCCTGCAGTTATTTGGTATGGTTAGCAACTTGCTGAGTTTGTTTTTATTTAGGTTTCCAATTCTAACATTGGGATGTTAAGGGTTATATTCTGTTTTTGTATGTGTTGGTGTTAACACAGGATGTGTCATGATGTCAGTACCTGTAAACCAAATAAAGGTTTAGCCTTTTAAAACTTGTGTGCCACCTTATTCTTTGTTATATATATATATATATATATATATATATACTTTATTTATTTTTGTTATGTTAAATTGTTTATGCAAACACTTTTCAGTGGCTAAACTTCACCTACAATTTTCCTTATTTGGAGGAGCTAATTCCGACATACTTCATTTGATAATCACTCTAGTCACTGTCAGAAACCCAAGATACGACGAGTCCACGGATTCATCCTTACTTGTGGGATATTATCCTCCTGCTAACAGGAAGAGGCAAAGAGCACCACAGCAGAGCTGTATATATAGCTCCTCCCTTCTCTCCACCTCCAGTCATTCTCTTTGCCTATGCTAGTAATAGGAAGGGTAAAGTGAAAGTGGTGATATGATAGTTTTTAGTTTCTTCAATCAAGAAGTTTATATATATATATATATATATATATATATAGAACATATTCTAGGTAATGAAAGTGTGTCTGATAATTCTCAGTCTGAAGAGAATCAGGATATGCCATCTAATTCTCCCCAAGTGTCACAACCTTTAACGCCCACTCAAGCGACGCCAAGTACTTCTATTGCGTCTAATTCTTTTACTTTGCAAGATATGGCTGCAGTTATGTCAACTACCTTTACAGAGGTATTATCTAAACTGCCAGTTTTGCAGGGTAAACGCAGTAGGCCAGGTATTAATGTAAATACTGAACCCTCTGATGCCTTAATGGCCATTTCCGAAGTACCCTCACAGTGCTCTGATTTGGGGGTCAGGGAATTGCGGTCTGAGGGAGAGCTTTCAGATTCTGGAAATGTATTGCCTCAGACGGATTCGGACGTCACGTCCTTTAAATTTAAACTTAACGACTCTGGATGATTGTGACCCTATTACAATACCTCCAGAAAAATTGTGTAAAATGGACAAATATCTAGAGGTGTCTACTTATACTGACGTTTTTCCGGTTCCTAAAAGAATTTCGGAAATTGTTAAAAAGGAATGGGATAGACCAGGTATACCGTTCTCTCCCCCTCCTAATTTTAAGAAAATGTTTCCTATATCAGACTCCATTCGGGACTCTTGGCAATTGGTCCCTAAGGTGGAGGGAGCTATATCTACTCTAGCTAAGCGTACAACTATACGTATTGAAGACAGTTGTGCTTTTAAAGACCCTATGGATAAAAAAATTAGAGGGCCTTCTAAAGAAGTTATTTGTTCACCAGGGGTTTCTCTTACAGCCTACAGCCTGCATTGTTCCAGTAACTACTGCAGCTGCTTTCTGGTTTGACGCCCTGGAAGAATCCCTGAAGGTAGAGACACCTTTAGAGGACATTTTAGACATAATAAAGGCTCTTAAGCTAGCCAATTTATTTATCACAGATGCTGCTTTTCAAATTACAAAATTAGCGGCGAAAAACACAGGCTTTGCCATTCTGGCGCGCAGAGCGTTATGGCTAAAATCGTGATCTGCTGATGTATCATCTAAATCTAAGCTTTTAGCTATTCCTTTCAAGGGTAAGACCCTATTCAGGCCTGAACTGAAGGAAATCATCTCTGACTTTACTGGAGGTAAGGGTCATGCCCTACCTGAGGACAAGTCTCTTAAGATGAGGGGTAAACAAAATAATTTTCGTTCCTTTTGAAATTTTAAAGGCATACCCTTTACTTCCTCTTCCTCCACTAAGCAGGAAGGGAATTTTGCTCAATCCAAGTCTGTCTGGAAACCTAACCAGGCCTGGAATAAAGGTAAACAAACCAAGAAGCCCGCTGTTGCTACCAAGACAGCATGAAGGGGCAGCCCCCGATCCGGGACTGGATTTAGTAGGGGGCAGACTTTCTCTCTTTGCTCAGGCTTGGGCAAGAGATGTTCAGGATCCTTGGGCATTGGAAATTGTGACCCAGGGGTATCAGCTGGAATTCAAGGATTTTCTCCTAAGGGGGAAATTTCACCTTTCACGTTTGTCTGTAGACCAGACAAATAGAGTGGCGTTCTTACGCTGTGTAAAAGACCTCTATACAATGGGAGTAATTTGCCCAGTTCCAAAACTGGAACAGGGACAGGGATTTTACTCAAATCTATTCGTGGTTCCCAAAAAAGAGGGAACCTTCAGACTGATTTTAGATCCCAAATTTCTCAGAGTTCTATCGTTCAAGATGGAGACTATACGAACAATTTTACCAATGATCCAGGAGGGTCAATACATGACCACCATGGACCTGAAGGATGCGTATCTTCACATTCCTATCCACAAGGATCATCATCAGTTTCTAAGGTTTGCCTTTCTGGACAAACATTATCAGTTTGTGGCCCTTCCCTTCGGGTTGGCCACAGCTCCCAGAATCTTCACAAAGGTGCTAGGGTCCCTTCTAGTGGTTCTCAGACCACGGGGAATAGCAGTGGCGCCCTATCCGGACGATATTTTGATCCAGACGTCAACTTATCAACTGACCAAATCTCACACGGACATCGTGTTGTCATTTCTAAGAACTCACGGTTGGAAAGTGAATATAGAAAAGAGTTCACTTGTTCTACATACAAGAGTTCCATTCTTGGGAACTCTGATAGACTCGGTAGACATGAAAATATTTCTGACGTAGGTCAGAAAATCAAAGATTCTAAATACTTGCCGAGCACTTCAGTCCATTCCTCGGCTATCAGTGGCTCAGTGTATGGAGGTCATTGGATTAATGGTAGCAGCAATGGACATCATTCCGTTTGCTCGCTTTCATCTCAGTCCACTGCAGCTGTGCATGCTCAGATAGTGGAATGGGGATTATGCAAATTTATCTCCTCAGATAAATCTGGATCAAGAGACCAGAGACTCTCTTCTTTGGTGGTTGTCACAGGATCATCTGTCCCAGGGAATGTGCTTCCGCAGGCCATCATGCGTAATAGTGATGATGGACACCAGCCTCTTGCAGTCTGGAATGCTCTGAAGGCTCAGGGTGTTTGGACTCAGGTGGAGTCTCTACTTCCAATCAATATTCTGGAACTGAGAGCAATATTCAACGCGCTTCAGGTGTGGCCTCAGTTGGCTTTGGCCAAATTCATAAGATTCCAGTTGGACAATATCATGACTGTGGCATATATCAATCATCAGGGGGGAACAAGGAGTTTTCTAGCGATGATAGAGGTATCAAAGATAATCCGATGGGCAGAGACTCACTCTTGCCATCTATCAGCAATCTATATCCCAGGAGTAGAGAACTGGGAAGCAGATTTTCTAAGTCGTCAGACTTTTCATCCGGGGGAGTGGGAACTCCATCCGGAGGTGTTTGCATCATTGATTCATCAATGGGGCACACCGGAACTGGATCTGATGGCATCTCGACAGAATGCCAAACTTCCACGTTACGGGTCCAGGTCAAGGGATCCCCAGGCTGTACTGATAGATGCTCTAGCAGTACCTTGGTCATTCAACCTGGCTTATGTGTTTCCACCTTTTCCTCTCCTGCCTTGTGCGATTGCAAGAATCAAACAGGAGAGAGCTTCAGTAATTCTAATAGCACCTGCGTGGCCACGCAGGACTTGGTATGCGGATCTAGTGGACATGTCGTCTCTGCTACCGTGGAAACTGCCATTGAGACAGGACCTTCTCATTTAAGGTCCGTTCCAACATCCGAATCTAAATTCTCTGCAGGTGACTGCCTGGAGATTGAACGCTTGATTTTATCTAAGCGGGGATTCTCTGAGTCAGTCATTGATACTTTGATTCAGGCTCGCAAGCCTGTCACAAGAAAGATTTACCATAAGATATGGCGTAAATATCTTTATTGGTGCGAATCCAAGGGCTACTCATGGAGTAGGGTTAGGATTCCTAGGATTTTGTCCTTTCTCCAAGAAGGATTGGAGAAGGGATTATCAGCTAGTTCCTTAAAGGGACAAATTTCTGCTTTGTCAATTTTACTACACAAGCATCTGGCGGATTTCCCAGACGTTCAGTCTTTTTGTCAGGCTTTAATCAGAATCAACAAAAAACAAAGATTGTGGGGAGCGCCCCAAAGAGGCTATCCGTTTTGGGCTTATTAATTCAATTTCTTAGTCTGCCAAACATTTATCATTCCATCCATATAGAGATGTCATTCAAGTGATAATAATTAATTGCTTACAATAAATGAATTAACACAATTTTATTTTCTATTGAAATGAATTACATAAAATGCTGTTTGCTCAAATTAATTAAATCAGCTACAAGACACCGGTGTCCTATCATAAACAATTATTTTCATAAAAAACTAATCTCATCAAATATAAACTCATCAATAATAAAATTCAATATATAATACACTTGTTAAAAATATATTTGTTAAAAGTATATAAACTTTATACAACGTTGCAGCAACAGTTTCTACTAGATAATATCAATTTAAGTTGTTATAATTTGTTACAACAACCTACACGGGTTAATTCAATGAATTTGTTTGCCCATTCAATATCTCCTTTAAAGTTCCAATATAACACTTTTGCTGGTGTGTCAAAGTTATTTCAATACGGTACCGTTAATGTTCAGTTCAAAGTTTCACCTCTTAAAAGCTTAGGGACATAATACCTTATTTTTCATGCAGGCAGCTCAAACGGTTTCACTGGTGCCTGTGCTGCCCCTGGTCGAATGAAAGATCACAAAGTAATGCTGAAGATGCCGCTCGTCAGCGGTTATTAAATCTCCGGTTTGTTTACCTTGGAAATCCGGTTCACCAATCAGGTGGTGCGCGCACTTATTCGAATCTTCAACTCCTATCGCCCCAGCAGTTAGTCAGACGGACCAGAGTTCTTCAGTCTCCCACTCTGACACTGGTGTTGCGGTTATGGGAGTCAAACCGTATGCACTTTCACAAACTCTTCACCTGCTAATCTACACAGACAGGGCTTAGGAACACACAACCAGTATTGTGGCTTAATCTCTTCTAGGAAGCTGTGGATCAGATCAACGCGTGTCGGCTCTTCCCGAGCCTTTGTCAAGATCCGGGTTTCCAAGGTAAACAAACCGGAGATTTAATAACCGCTGACGAGCGGCATCTTCAGCATTACTTTGTGAAACCGTTTGAGCTGCCTGCATGAAAAATAAGGTATTATGTCCTTAAGCTTTTAAGAGGTGAAACTTTGAACTGAACATTAACGGTACCGTATTGAAATAACTTTGACACACCAGCAAAAGTGTTATATTGGAACTTTAAAGGAGATATTGAATGGGCAAACAAATTCATTGAATTAACCCGTGTAGGTTGTTGTAACAAATTATAACAACTTAAATTGATATTATCTAGTAGAAACTGTTGCTGCAATGTTGTATCAAGTTTATATACTTTTAACAAATATATTTTTAACAAGTGTATTATATATTGAATTTTATTATTGATGAGTTTATATTTGATGAGATTAGTTTTTTATGAAAATAATTGTTTATGATAGGACACCGGTGTCTTGTAGCTGATTTAATTAATTTGAGCAAACAGCATTTTATGTAATTCATTTCAATAGAAAATAAAATTGTGTTCATTTATTGTAAGTAATTAATTATTATCACTTGAATGACATCTCTATATGGATGGAATGATAAATATTTGGCAGACTAAGAAATTGAATTAATAAGCCCAAAACGGATAGCCTCTTTGGGGCGCTCCCCACAATCTTTGTTTTTTGGTGATATCTGTATGTTACACCTTTTGGAGGGAGGTACAACTAGTGGGTGAGCCCAAATCCGTTTATAACTAGGCTCCTGGATAAGCCTTGTTACTTTTAATCAGAATCAAGCCTGTGTTTAAACCTATTGCTCCGCCATGGAGTTTAAATTTAGTTCTCAATGTTCTTCAAGGGGTTCCGTTTGAACCCATGCTTTCCATAGATATTAAGCTGTTATCTTGGAAAGTTTTGTTTTTAGTTGCTATCTCTTCTGCTCGAAGAGTTTCCGAGATTTCTGCGTTACAATGTGATTCGCCTTATCTTATATTCCATTCTGATAAGGTGGTTTTGCGTACTAAACCTGGATTCCTTCCTAAGGTTGTTTCAAATAAGAATATTAATCAGGAAATTGTTGTTCCTTCCTTGTGTCCTAATCCTTCTTCTAAGAAGGAACGTCTGTTACATAAATTGGACGTGATTCGTGCCTTGAAGTTTTACTTACAAGCGACCAAGGATTTCCGTCAAACATCTTCTCTATTCATTGTTTATTCTGGAAAGCGTAGGGGTCAAAAAGCTACGGCTACCTCTCTTTCTTTTTTGCTGAAAAGCATCATCCGCCTGGCATACGAGACTGCTGAACAGCAGCCTCCTGAAAAAATTATGGCTCATTCCACTAGAGCTGTGGCTTCCACATGGGCTTTTAAAAATGATGCTTCTGTTGAACAGATTTGTAAGGCTGCGACTTGGTCGTCCCTTCATACTTTTTCCAAATTTGATACTTTTGCTTCTTCTGAGGCTATTTTTGGGAGAAAGGTTCTTCAAGCAGTGGTGCCTTCTGTTTAGGTATCTGTCTTGCCCCTCCCGTACATCTGTGTCCTGTTGCTTTGGTTTTGTATCCCACAAGTAAGGATGAATCTGTGGAGTCGTCGTATCTTGTAGAAGAAAAGGAAATTTATGCTTACCTGATAAATTGATTTCTTCTATGATACGACGAGTCCACGGCCGCCCTGTCCTTTTAAGACAGAATTTATTTTATTTTTCAAAACTTCAGTCACCTCTGCACCTTTTAGCTTTTCCTTTCTCTTCCTGTACCTTCGGTCGAATGACTGGGGGTGGAGAGAAGGGAGGAGCTATATAAACAGCTCTGCTGTGGTGCTCTTTGCCACTTCCTGTTAGCAGGAGGATAATATCCCACAAGTAAGGATGAATCCATGGACTCGTCGTATCATAGAAGAAATCAATTTATCAGGTAAGCATAAATTTCCTTTTTTGTATGTTCTCACAAATCCACTGC
>NC_069502.1:876276942-876426942 GCF_027579735.1 Bombina bombina
CAGCCTCTAAATTATCTTAAAGAGACATCTGATGCAGTAAATTGGTTACAACAAACATTCAACAACTAGTTAAACTAATTGTAATAGAGGATACAATCCACTTTAAGAAAAGGAAACCAATACTGCAATAGTATAGTACTAGTTAACTCTGCTGATGCGAAAGTATATTTAAATTAAAATAGTTCCATTCCATTCATACAATTAAACTTTATTAAATCAACAAGGAACTCACACACACTCAAATAACAGAGCTGAAAGAATAAAAGCACTTAAACTCTGTTGATTGCACTATGGCAATAAAGTATAAGAACCAATATTTAAAGTATCACCCAGTCCTCTGTCAAAATTTAAAGTGTTTAAATATAGACTAAGCCCTTACAATCCGAGGGCTAATTATTTGTATCATTACACTATTAAAGAACAGAGGCTGGGAAGGCTATAGTAGGTTCAATAAAGCATATTTTCAACAAGAGTAAGCAAGTTAAAAAACGAACAGGAGAGACTAAGCTACCCCTGTCGGACCCCTGACGCGCGTTTCACAAACGCTTCCTCAGAGGGGGTGCGGGCCGCTGTTGTTTGCCGTGATTTGTACCGTCTTTGGACCCACCTACTAGGTACTATTGGTCTCAGTAGTAGGTGTTGTCCACCTGTGATAGGATGAGTCTAATGTCAATCATTATTGCTGACATTTTCGCCTTGTGAGTATTATTGCGTCTGATTATACTGGATCATCCCTCTGTTTATCATTGGTTTTAGCAGGAGGAAGTGTCAGCCTGTTATTGGTTCAATCGATTGTCAGTAAAAGATTTCCTAGCTGACGTTTCACATTGTGTTCGTCATAGGATGGGTGTACACCTATTGCTGACTCATTATGTTGGTAACCAATCTGTGGTTGTGGGATGGTTCGGGTAAATGGGTGTGAAATATGCTGTATAAGTCATTGGCTGATCATAACAGATGTAAACAGACTTGCGATTACCGTTATCAGTTTTATTTATCTTAGAACGCTGCATATCAATGTTTTGTACAATGTTATTTACATTATATGTACATAATAGGTTGCCTTCATTATTGCAAGAACTAGTATCCACCTATTGTACTATATCATTATTCCGTGTATTAAAAGGGACTTAGTGCCAATACCTATTCTCCCAAATTCATTGATAATGTACAGAGGTGTTGTAAAACTGGAAGATAATACATGCCTACATCTTGTGTGTAGAATTTGATTTTATAATAACTTATATAGAATAAAGAATTAAATTAAAAATATAGATATTTATTATATTTGAAGGGGGTGTGCAATATGAGTAATTTTAATACACACTTTGTGCTTTTCTATGTGGGCTTGTGACTTTTAAAACAGAGAGATGCTCTCTAGTTGTCAATATAAAATAGACAATTAAATAAAAATAGTTTATTTTTGTGAGGAAGGTGTATGATTAGAACAATTTTTAATGCATACTTTGTGCTTTTCGATGTGGACTTGTGATAATGTCAAATGGGGAAATGCTCCATTTGTTGCTATTCATGATGCCAGAAAATATAAACTACTTTTCATAAATTTATATGTGGTTGCTAATTCTATTCATCGAGTGATGAAGTAGCTTGTTTATTCAAACTGTGTGCTGTATTGTGCTCTAAAATTTAACATTTTGTGAACCGTGCTTAAATGAAAATACGTGAACCATGGTGAGAAAGTGAATAGAATTTAGTTAAAATTGGTGCATTGAAGGGTGAATTAATTTATTTGTTACCATACCATTATATCCCCAACTCTTTGTGGTAACCATTTTGTTATGTTATATACCATAACTCACAGATTTTAAGTACTGCAATATATATCTTTAAGTACTGCAATATATAATGCTGAAATATGAAATGGTTGACCTATAAATATACAAAATAATTGTTATAGTCATTCATTCCATTTGGTTTGACTGCATTTAGTGAATAAATCCACTTGCATTCCATTTTTAGTAATATCTTTTCAATATTACCTCCTCTTATACCAAGGGATGGTTTTTGGATTACTGTATATTTTAGATCCTTTGTCAGACTTTTATGATGTAATAGGAAATGTTTGGCCACTGAAGTTATTTTCTTGTCATTATTTAAATCTCTTTGTGCATTTTTAATATTATATGCATGTTCTAGAATGCGTATTTTGACCTCTCTTGTTGTCATGCCAACGTAAAACATTTTACAGGAGCAGGACAATGCATACACTACTCCTGTGGATGTGCATGAGAAGTATGATGGTATTTTGTATACTCTCCCACTTCTTTCTGTTATACTTTTTGTTTTCCAAACAAACTTGCATGATGAGCAAGTGCCACAAGGGTACATACCCAAATTTTTATCTTGTTTCTTTTTGGATCTCACAAAGTGACTTGACACTAGCTTATCTCTCAGATTTTGTGGTCTTTTAAATCCCATGGATACTTTATCTCCAATGATGGTTTTGAGAGTTTCATCATTTTGTAGAATATTCCAATGATCATTTATGATTTTGGATATGTGTGGAATCTGAGGATTATATGTGGTTATGAATCTTGGGCAGGATTCTGTTGATGTTTTGTCTTTGGGTACTAATAGGTTCTCTCTGCAGACCCTTAAGGCTTTGTATTTAGCTCTTTTAACTGACTTTTTGCTGTACCCCCGTGAGATTAGCCTCTGAGATAGATCAATGCTTTCTTTCATATAGATCTCTGTATTTGTGCAATTACGGCGAAGTCGCAGGAATTCGCCGTAGGGTATCGCTTTTAGTGTACTTGGAGAGTGTGCACTAGTTTGATGGAGAAGAGTGTTTGTTGCTGTCTCTTTTCTATAGATTGTAGTGTTGATTATACCTTCATTATTTTTAAATATCTTGAGATCAAGAAAGCAGATCTCTTGTTGGCTTGCTGAATAAGTTAATTTTATATTGAGTTTGTTCTCATTTAATTTTGACATGAATATTTCGAGTTCTGCAGATGTGCCCTCCCAGATAAATAGAATGTCATCTATAAATCTTAACCACATAGGTATGTGTTCTGTATATTTTTGTAAATGATCAGAGAATACACAAAAATTTTCCCAGAAACCCAGAAATAGGTTGGCGTACGTTGGCGCACATGCAGTGCCCATCGCCGTGCCCTGTATTTGGAGGTAGTATCTGTCATTAAATGTAAAGAAGTTGTGTTTCAGGACAAAACGGAGTAAGCGAATTATGAAATCATTGTGTGCTGTGTTGTCAAGATTATTAGAGGCTAGGTAATATTTGATCGCTTCAATGCCATCATCGTGCCTTATACTTGTATAGTTACTGCAGACGTAGAATCCCTATATACAAGTATAAGGCACGATGATGGAAAACAAAAAGTATAACAGAAAGAAGTGGGAGAGTATACAAAATACCATCATACTTCTCATGCACATCCACAGGAGTAGTGTATGCATTGTCCTGCTCCTGTAAAATGTTTTACGTTGGCATGACAACAAGAGAGGTCAAAATACGCATTCTAGAACATGCATATAATATGCACAAAGAGATTTAAATAATGACAAGAAAATAACTTCAGTGGCCAAACATTTCCTATTACATCATAAAAGTCTGACAAAGGATCTAAAATATACAGTAATCCAAAAACCATCCCTTGGTATAAGAGGAGGTAATATTGAAAAGATATTACTAAAAATGGAATGCAAGTGGATTTATTCACTAAATGCAGTCAAACCAAATGGAATGAATGACTATAACAATTATTTTGTATATTTATAGGTCAACCATTTCATATTTCAGCATTATATATTGCAGTACTTAAAGATATATATTGCAGTACTTAAAATCTGTGAGTTATGGTATATAACATAACAAAATGGTTACCACAAAGAGTTGGGGATATAATGGTATGGTAACAAATAAATTAATTCACCCTTCAATGCACCAATTTTAACTAAATTCTATTCACTTTCTCACCATGGTTCACGTATTTTCATTTAAGCACGGTTCACAAAATGTTAAATTTTAGAGCACAATACAGCACACAGTTTGAATAAACAAGCTACTTCATCACTCGATGAATAGAATTAGCAACCACATATAAATTTATGAAAAGTAGTTTATATTTTCTGGCATCATGAATAGCAACAAATGGAGCATTTCCCCATTTGACATTATCACAAGTTCACATCGAAAAGCACAAAGTATGCATTAAAAATTGTTCTAATCGTACATCTTCCTCACAAAAATAAACTATTTTTATTTAATTGTCTATTTTATATTGACAACTAGAGAGCATCTCTCTGTTTTAAAAGTCACAAGCCCACATAGAAAAGCACAAAGTGTGTATTAAAATTACTCATATTGCACACCCCCTTCAAATATAATAAATATCTATATTTTTAATTTAATTCTTTATTCTATATAAGTTATTATAAAATCAAATTCTACACACAAGATGTAGGCATGTATTATCTTCCAGTTTTACAACACCTCTGTACATTATCAATGAATTTGGGAGAATAGGTATTGGCACTAAGTCCCTTTTAATACACGGAATAATGATATAGTACAATAGGTGGATACTAGTTCTTGCAATAATGAAGGCAACCTATTATGTACATATAATGTAAATAACATTGTACAAAACATTGATATGCAGCGTTCTAAGATAAATAAAACTGATAACGGTAATCGCAAGTCTGTTTACATCTGTTATGATCAGCCAATGACTTATACAGGATATTACACACCCATTTACCCGAACCATCCCACAACCACAGATTGGTTACCAACATAATGAGTCAGCAATAGGTGTACACCCATCCTATGACGAACACAATGTGAAACGTCAGCTAGGAAATCTTTTACTGACAATCGATTGAACCAATAACAGGCTGACACTTCCTCCTGCTAAAACCAATGATAAACAGAGGGATGATCCAGTATAATCAGACGCAATAATACTCACAAGGCGAAAATGTCAGCAATAATGATTGACATTAGACTCATCCTATCACAGGTGGACAACACCTACTACTGAGACCAATAGTACCTAGTAGGTGGGTCCAAAGACGGTACAAATCACGGCAAACAACAGCGGCCCACACCCCCTCTGAGGAAGCGTTTGTGAAACGCGTGTCAGGGGTCCGACAGGGGTAGCTTAGTCTCTCCTGTTCGTTTTTTAACTTGCTTACTCTTGTTGAAAATATGCTTTATTGAACCTACTATAGCCTTCCCAGCCTCTGTTCTTTAATAGTGTAATGATACAAATAATTAGCCCTCGGATTGTAAGGGCTTAGTCTATATTTAAACACTTTAAATTTTGACAGAGGACTGGGTGATACTTTAAATATTGGTTCTTATACTTTATTGCCATAGTGCAATCAACAGAGTTTAAGTGCTTTTATTCTTTCAGCTCTGTTATTTGAGTGTGTGTGAGTTCCTTGTTGATTTAATAAAGTTTAATTGTATGAATGGAATGGAACTATTTTAATTTAAATATACTTTCGCATCAGCAGAGTTAACTAGTACTATACTATTGCAGTATTGGTTTCCTTTTCTTAAACTGGATTGTATCCTCTATTACAATTAGTTTAACTAGTTGTTGAGTAGGAATTGTAGTTACTTCTATGCTTATAGCACCAGCGGATGCCGACTTGAGTTGTTTAGTCAGTGTTGCTGCTTGGCGATCCAGCCGCTCTCCTAAGGCCCGAAGTAGGTCTCTGATGGTGCTCTCCATGAAAGCTTCTCCAAAGTCGACTCTCTTTTATAACATATAGTCTGTTGTCCTGCTGACTGACACAGTGATGTTCTCTAAGTGCTAGCTGTTACTACCCAGATAACCGGGAGGGGTTAGCAAAAGACACGAGGTAGGCCTCTATTTCTTAATTTTGAAGACTGGGGTTCCAAGCGAAGTATTCAGAACAAAAAAGATATAGATGTGTGCACCATCCTCTGTTGCATCATATTCTTGCCCAATATGTTATCAATGTCTCTGTTAACAGCAGATAATCAGTGGATTAGTTAGTCATCTCTAGGAGCTCCCAGTTTTTCATACTATCATGGCAGCCGCCAAGACACGCCCTCCGCTACTCAGCATTTTGAAGCCCGATTCCTCTCAGAGTACAGTGAATGTCAGAGGGATGTGAAGGGAGTATCACCTATTGAATGCAATAGTTTTCCTCACAGGAGATCTATTTCATAGGTCCTCTGTTATCGGTCGTAGAGATTCATCTCCTACCTCCCTTATTCAGATCGACGATATACTCTCATATTCCATTACCTCTACTGATAACTGTTTCAGTACTGGTTTGGCTATATGTGGATGGGTCTCCTTCGGTAAGTATGTTTTCATTAATTAAGACACTCTCAGCTATAGTTTGGCACTATGCATTAATATAAAGTTCTAAATATATGTATTGTCCTTTTGCAGACTATCAGTTTCATATTTGGAAAAAAAACATATTTAGGAAAATATTTCTCTTACCTGGGGTATAGTCTTTTTTTCAATTGACTGCTTTTTCATTAAAATTTCGAGGGGCAAATTTAGGCTCGCGAGGGTACTTCCGATGATGTAAATTCATAATTTCCGGCGTCTTAGTTGACGCAGAGTTCCTTGCAGAAGGTTGCGTCTTCAATGACGCGAGTGTGTCATTTCTGGATGTTGTTAGCGGCAAAAATAATTCAGTTTGAGTTGTGTGTCATACTTGGCGCCAAATATTTTCATTATTTTAAGCCCCATTCCTAGATGCCTCTTGCCTTTTTCTATGTCAGAGGGCTATGCTGTTTGCATTTTTTTCCCATTCCTGAAACTGCCATATAAGGAAATTGATCATTTTGCTTTATATGATGTTTTTTCTCTTGCATTTGCAAGATGTCTCAATCTGATCCTGTCTCAGAAACCACTGTTGGAACCCTGCTGCCTGATAACAGTTCTACCAAAGTGCATCTGTTGTAAATTTGTGGAGATTATATCTCCAGCTGTGGTATGTAATAGTTGTCATGATAAGCTTTTACATGCAGAGAATGTGTCCATCAGTAATAGTACAATGCCTGTTGTTCCTTTAACATCTAATGTACATGATATACCTGTGAATATAAAAGATTTTATTGCTGATGCGATTCAGAAGGCTTTGTCTGCCATCCCGCCTTCTAATAAACGTAAAAGGTCTTTTAAATCTTCTCATAAAGCTGATGAAATTTTAAATGACCGACAACATACTGAATTATCCTCCTGTGATGAGGATCTATCTGATTCAGAAGATCCTTCCTCAGATATTGACACTGACAAATCTACTTATTTATTTAAAATGGAGTATATTCGTTCCTTGTTAAGAGGTGTTGATTGCATTGGATATTGAGGAAACTAGTCCTCTTGATATTAAAACTAGTAGACGTTTAAATTCTGTTTATAAACCTCCTGTGGTTATTCCAGAGGTTTTTGTTTTTCCAGTTCCTGATTCTATTTCTGATATGATTTCTAAGGAATGGAATAGGCCTGGTACTTCTTTTATTCCTTCTTCAAGGTTTAAAAAATTGTATCCTTTGCCAGCAGTTAGATTTGAGTTTTGGGAAAAGATCCCCAAAGTTGATGGGACTATTTCTACTCTTGCTAAACGTACTACTATTCATATGGAAGATAGTACTTCTTTTAAAGACCCTTTAGATAGGAAACTTAAATCTTATCTAAGGAAAGCTTATTTATATTCTGGCTATCTTCTCAGGCCTGCCATTTCTATGGCTGATGTTGCAGCTGCATCAACTTTTGGATTGAAAAATTTAGAGCAACAGGAAATGGATCCTGATTTCTCTAGCATTGTTCGCTTGCTTCAGCAGGCTAATCATTTTATCTGTGATGCCATTTTTGATATCATCAAAATTAATGTTAAATCTATGTCTTTAGCTATTTTATCTAGAAGAGCTTTGTGGCTCAAATATTGGAATGCTGACATGGTATTTAAGTCTAGATTACTATTTCTTTCCAAGGTAATAAGTTATTTGGTTCTCAGTTGGATTAGATTATTTCAACTGTCACTGGGGGGAAGGGAGTTTTTTTGCCTCAGAATAAAGACCTAAGTGTAAATCTAAAGCTTCTAACCGTTTTCGTTCCTTTCGACAAAATAAGGAACAGAAACCTAATCCTTCCCCCAAAGAATCTGGTTCCAATTGGAAACCTTCAAGTTGGAATAAATTCAAACCGTTTAAGAAACCAAAACCAGCCCCCAAGTCTGCATGAAGGTGCGACCCTCATTCCAGCTCAGCTGGTAGGGGGCAGATTGAGATTCTTCAAAGGCATTTGGGCAGATTCTGTCCAAATTCAATAGATTCAGAGTATTGTCTCTCAAGGGTACCAAATAGGATTCAGACCTCCTGTGAGAAGATTTTTTTTTCTCTCACGCATCCCAGCAAATCCAGTAAAAGCTCAGGCTTTTCTGAAGTGTGTTTCAGACCTGGAGCTTTCAGGGGTAATCATACCAGTTCTGTTTCAGGAACAGGGTCTGGGGTTTTATTCAAATCTATTCATTGTCCCAAAGAAAGAAAATTCATTCAGGCCAGTTCTGGATCTGAAAATGTTGAATAGTTATGTAAGAGTGCTAACTTTCAAAATAGTGACTATAAGGACTATTCTGCCTTTTGTTCAGCAAGGGCATTATATGTCCACAATAGACTTACAGGATGCTTATCTTCATATTCCGATTCATCCAGACCACTATCAGTTTCGAGATTCTCTTTTCTAGACTAGCATTACCAATTTGTCTCTCTTCTATTTGGCCTAGCGACAGCTCCAAGAATCTTTTCAAAGGTTCTCGGTGCCCTACTCTCTGCAATCAGAGAACGGGGTATTGCGGCGTTTCCTTATTTGGATGATATCTTGGTACTGGCTCAGTCTTTACATTCTGCAGAATCTCACACTAATCAACTAGTGTTGTTTCTTCAAAGACATGGTTGGAGGATCAATTTACCAAAAAGTTCTTTGATTCTTCAGACAAGGGTCACCTTTTTAGGTTTCCAGATATATTCAGTGTCCATGACTCTGTCTCTAACAGACAAGAGACAATTCAAATTTGTTTCAGCTTGTCGGAACCTTCAGTCTCAATCATTCCCTTCAGTAGCTATGTGCATGGAAGTTTTAGGTCTCATGACTGCAGCATCGGACACGATCCCCTTTGCTCATTTTCATATGAGACTTCTCCAGCTTTGTATGCTGAACCAATGGTGCAGGGATTATACAAAGATATCACAGTTAATATCCTTAAATCCCAATGTTCGACTCTCTCTGACTTGGTGGTTAGATCACCATCGTATAGTTCAAGGTGCCTCTTTTGTTCATCCAACCTGGACTGTGATCACTTCAGATGCAAGTCTTTCAGGTTGGGGAGCTGTCTGGGGATCTCTGACAGCACAAGGGGTTTGGAAATCTCAATAGGCAAGATTAACAATCAATATTTTAGAACTCAGTGCTATTTTCAAGGCTCTTCAAGTTTGGCCTCTTTTGAAGAGAGAACCGTTCATTTATTTTCATACAGACAATATCACATCTGTGGCATATGTCAATCATCAGGGTGGGACTCACAGTCCCCAATCTATGAAAGAAGTATCTCGGATACTTGCTTGGGCGGAATCCAGTTCCTGTCTAATTTCTGCGGTTCATATCCCAGGTATAGACAATTGGGAAGCGGATTATCTCAGCTGTCAGACTTTACATCCGGGGGAGTGGTCGCTCCATCCAGATGTGTTTTCTCAGATTGTTCAGATGTGGGGTTTTCCAGAAATAGATCTGATGGCTTTCCATCTAAACAAGAAACTACCCAGGTACCTGTCCAGTTCCAGGGATCCTCAAGCGGAAGCGGTAACAGTTCCTTGGTGTTACCAATCTGCTTATATTTTCCCTCCTCTAGTTCTTCTTCCAAGAGTGATCTCCAAAATCATCATGAAACAGTTGTTTGCGTTGCTGGTAGCTGCAGCATGGCCTCACAGGTTTTTGTATTCAGATTTTGTTCGGATGTCCAGTTCCCAACCTTGACCACTTTCATTAAGACCAGACCTTCTGTCTCAAGGTCTGTTTTTACATCAGGATCTCAAATCATTAAATTAAAAAAAATCAAGGTATGGAAATTGAACACCTAGTGCTTAATCATAGAGGTTTCTCTGACTCAGTGATTAATACTATGTTACAGACTCGTAAATCTGTTTCTAGGAAGATTTAGTATTGAGTTTGGAAGACTTATATTTCATGGTGTTCTTCTCATAAATTCTCCTGGCATTCTTTTATAATTGAAACAACATAGAAAAGGAAGTGGGGACTTCACAATAAGAAATTCCCAAAAGTCTAGGTAAATCCAGCACAACTGTAAAATTAAATAAATACACAATAGCCTATATGTCAAAAGCGATATAAATATTTATTAACTAAATGCACAAAACACACATTCACATTCATACAGTGGATCCCGCACAAAAAAGTATTACAAAGTACTGGCCAAGAAATTATCTGGTGCACCAGGGAAAATAGACCAAAAACAGTCCGTTTAAGACTTTCAGATATTTGTAATCCAACAGGTGCAGCGTTAATGCAAAATGGATGCAGTTATACCGTCCCCGGTGTATAGAGACCAGTCACTTCAGACTTTAACCCCAATTGTTACTGAGTCAAATAGTGCTTTAAAGGCATAGCATAGGAGGAGCAATGGAAACATGCGTCTTTATTCACAGGTACTGTTTTCTTTTCAGACAGTAGTATTCAGTGTACAGATGCATATCACATATTCTACCTCTATTTGTTCACGCGGTCGCCCCTCCTAGCTGCCTCGTTCTTAGGGCGTCCAAACATCAGGGGTAAGTCAGGATGATCAGGGGATCTGCTGTAAGGGCTGCCAAGCACGACGAGTCCAAACGCTCGTTTCGCTCCTTCAGTCAGTGCAGCATGGAGCTTCTTTCAGGTGCTAACGACACCTTGATTACCATCCTTTTTATTGGATGCCGGTTTCCAGAGTCTTTTTCATTTGATGAAATTCATGTCAATCACAATTAGCCACTGCGTGGCTGTTACAATGTCTTTGCAATTGTTACTTTTAGATACAGTTATATGCAGGGCTTCTCATGTAACCAAGGTGTAGTATTCCATAGCAGAAATTGATTAAATACACTTCAGTGTTTCAAATACTCACTCACACACACATCCGCAACAGTTCATATATACAAAATGTGCTAAAAAAACAATTTTATTTTTAATACACCATTGTGCAATGTTTAAAAAGACAATGCTTGATATGTAATGTTATGTGTGTCGAATTCCTCTAACAACAAATATGTGCAATTTAGCGCATCATAATAGTATGTGTTTACAATTTTGATGATTTTTATTTTGATCTTATTTCTTTTGAGATCCCATATTCAGAAATAAATGGAGATGTGCAGACAAAGTAAGGTATAAGGAATTAGCCTAAAAAGGAAGCAAATTCCAATTTTTCGTTTAAGCCATTGGGAGATAGGGTGTTTAGTTTGTACATCCATCTTGTTTCTTTTTGTAAAAGAATTCTGTCAATATCCCCCCCACGCATACTCAGTTTAACTGATTCTATTCCAATAAAACGAAGTTCATCCGTTTTTGATTTGTGAAATTGAGCAAAATGTCTCGCCACTGGGCTATCAATATTGAAGTCCTTTACATCGTCTCTATGTTCTGTAATGCGGGAGCGTAATTCTCTAAAAGTTTTACCCACATAAAAACATTTACACGAGCAATAGAGAAGATATATGACTCCTTTTGTAGAACAATTAATGAATGAATTGATTTTATATGTGACTCCTGTATTTGTGCTAAAGGTCTTAGTTTTCTGCATGAATTGACAGCAGACACAGTGATTACAGGGGGAACTACCAACTATCTTTTGAGCGTTACGTTCTTACCAGTTACATGTAGGCACTTTGTTAAATTCGCTCTTGACAAGGAGATCTTTCAAATTGCTAGGTCTCCTTGCTGTCATTAGGGGATAGTCCCCCACATGTTTGTGTAATGTAGAATCATTAGTCAGCAAATGCCAGTTGTTGTTTAAGATATTTTTAACTTTGCTCCAATGGGCATTATATTTAGTAATAAATCTGATTTTAGTGTCTTCCACATTCTCACTTTTGGTTTTCTTTTGATACAGCAGATCTTTTCTTTGATGCTGAGATGCTCTATAGAGTGCTCTTTTTACGCATCTTGTAGAATAGCCTCTCTCCAAAAAGCGAGTCGACATATCTTTTGCCTGTTGTTTAAAAGTTTGGTCTCTAGAACAAATTCTGCGTAACCGCAGAAATTGCCCATAGGGGATACCCCTCTTAAGATTTTCAGGATGGTGACTCGTTCCCAAGAGAAGGCTATTAGTTGCAGTCGTTTTTCGGAACACTTCTGTTTCAATTTTACCTTCGTTCTTACTAATTTTTAAATCCAAAAAATTAATAGTACTAGAATCATAACTACACGTTAAAAAGATATTTAGATTATTATTATTCAGGAGGGAAACAAATTTGAGTAGATCCTCCTCACTGCCGTCCCATAGCAGGAGGATATCATCCACATATCTGATCCAGAGGGCTACATGCGCCTCAACTATGTCAGAATGCTCACCAAAAACAATTTGGTCTTCCCATCCACCAAGATGTAAACAGGCATAAGTTGGGGTGCATGTAGCCCCCATTGCTGTCCCTTGTTTCTGTTTATAATATTTGCCATCAAAGATGAAAATATTATTTTCCAGAACAAATTTCAAAAGTTCACTTACAAATTTAGAATGTTTGCTATAGCCCACTCCTCTTGTGTTTAGAAATTTTTCACAAGTTGCAATTCCAATAGAGTGGGAATGGAAGAATATAAAGATTCAACATCCAACGAGACCAAAATGGTCTTGTCAGTGACATTGATCCCATCGAGTTTTTTGATCACATCTGTTGAATCTTGGACGAAGGTGCGTAAGTCATTTACAAATGGCTGCAAAAACCTATCAATATAGTTACTTATTCCTTCAGTGGGGCCCCCCATCCCAGAAATGATGGGGCGTCCTGGTGGATTTTTAATGGATTTATGTAACTTTGGTATCCAGTAGAAGACTGGTGTTTTTGGTTTATGATTATATAAAAAACCAAACTCTTGACTTGTAATCAAATTATTTCTACGTGCTTCATTTAATAGAAAAAGAAGTTCATTGTGAGATCTATGAAATTCCTCAAAAGAAGATTTGGCATATTGAGTTTCATCAAGTAATTGCCGCATTGCTTCTTTAATGTAGTATTCTTGAGTAAGAATGACAACATTCCCCCCTTTGTCGGCCGGTTTTATGACCAATTCCTGATGATTAATCAGTTCTTTAAGGGCTCTTCGTTCAGATTTAGTAAGATTATCATTGACAATCTTTGTAGTTTTGGACTTGTGTCAGCTCTTGAGAGACATTTTGAACAAAAACCGAAATATTAGGAATGGAGGAAAAAGAGGGCATGTAGGTGGATTTTTTCTTTAAATCTGTTTTTGGAAGGATATCTGTAATTTCATTACTCTGTTCATAGAGAAGAGTCTCTAGACAATCCAAAGTATCCCTCTCTTTTCTACAGGCCAGATCTACTTGTATTTTTGGCGTCATTATCTTTTTTAAAGCGAGTTTTCTCGCAAAAAGATGTAAGTCCTTGGTGACTTCGAATAAATCTAGACTGTTAGAAGGGCAAAAACTAAGTCCATTTTCCAATACTTTTATATGTTCGCGATTTAGGGGGAATGAGGAAAGGTTGACAATACCCATTTTATGAGAGGGGGGCTGAGGGCCCAAAAGTGAATCACTTTCCTCTTCTAGTTGTATCTCATGAGATTTCTGGTCATCATATATTGACCCTGATGTCGTCTGTTCCCCCTCCCTCTTCCTTCTCTCCTCTCTTGGGGTTGCCCTCCCGTGCCTCCTCCTCCCACCTCGTCTAGTCATACTATTATGATGAGCTAAATTGTACATATTTGTTGTTAGAGGAAATCGACACACATAACATTACATATCAAGTATTGTCTTTTTAAACATTGCACAATGGTGTATTAAAAATAAAATAGTTTTTTAGCACATTTTGTATATATGAACTGTTGCGGATGTGTGTGTGAGTGAGTATTTGAAACATTGAAGTGTATTTAATCAATTTCTGCTATGGAATACTACACCTTGGTTACATGAGAAGCCCTGCATATAACTGTATCTAAAAGTAACAATTGCAAAGACATTGTAACAGCGACGCAGTGGCTAATTGTGATTGACATGAATTTCATCAAATGAAAAAGACTCTGGAAACCGGCATCCAATAAAAAGGATGGTAATCAAGGTTTCGTTAGCACCTGGAAGAAGCTCCATGCTGCACTGACTGAAGGAGCGAAACGAACGTTTGGACTCGTCGTGCTTGGCAGCCCTTACAGCAGATCCCCTGATCATCCTGACTTACCCCTGATGTTTGGACGCCCTAAGAACGAGGCAGCTAGGAGGGGCGACCGCGTGAACAAATACAGGTAGAATATGTGATATGCATCTGTACACTGAATACTACTGTCTGAAAAGAAAACAGTACCTGTGAATAAAGACGCGTGTTTCCATTGCTCCTCCTATGCTATGCCTTTAAAGCACTATTTGACTCAGTAACAATTGGGGTTAAAGTCTGAAGTGACTGGTCTCTATACAACGGGGACGGTATAACTGCATCCATTTTGCATTAACGCTGCACCTGTTGGATTACAAATATCTGCAAGTCTTAAACGGTGGTCTATTTTCCCTGGTGCACCAGATAATAATTTCTTGGCCAGTACTTTGTAATACTTTTTTGTGCGGGATCCACTGTATGAATGTGAATGTGTGTTTTGTGCATTTAGTTAATAAATATTTATATCGTTTTTGACATATAGGCTATTGTGTATTTATTTAATTTTACAGTTGTGCTGGATTTACCTAGACTTTTGGGAATTTCTTATTGTGAAGTCCCCACTTCCTTTTCTATGTGGTTTCATATGTATTTTTCTAGGAAGCACCTGTTCTCTAGTGACTCATTTTATTAACTTATTAGTGTGCAACTCTTTTCCTGTTTCTTTTTATTCTTTTATAATTCCTAGAATTTTACAGTTTCTTCAGGATGGTTTGGATAAGGGTTTGTCTGCAAGTTCCTTGAAGGGACAAATCTCTGCTCTTTCTGTTTTATTTCACAGAAAGATTGCTAAGCTTCCTGATATTCACTGTTTTGTACAGGCTTTGGTCCGTATCAAGCCTGTCAATTCAATCTCTCCTCCTTGGAGTCTTAAACTACTTTCTAGGAAAGTGTTGTTCCGTTTGGCCATCTCTTCTGCTAGAAGAGTTTCTGAATTATCTGCTCTTTCTCGTGAATCTCCTTTTTCTGATATTCCATAAGGATAAGGCAGTTTTGCAGACTTCATTTAAATTTCTACCTAAGGTTGTGAATTCTAACAACATTAATAGAGAAATTGTTGTCCCTTTGTGTCCTTATCCTAAGAATTCTTTGGAGAGATCCTTACATTCTTTGAATGTGGTAAGAGCTTTGAAATATTATGTTGAAGCTTGTAAAGATTTCAGGAAGACTTCTAGTCTATTTGTTATCTTTTCTGGTTCTAGGAAAGGTCAGAAGGCTTCTGCCATTTCCTTGGCATCTTGGTTAAAGCTTTTGATTCATCAGGCTTATTTGGAGTCGGGTCAGGCCCTGCCTCAGAGAATTACAGCTCATTCTACTAGATCAGTCTCCACTTTGTGGGCTTTTAAGAATGAAGCTTCAGTTGATCAGATTTGTAAAGCAGCAACTTGGTCTTCTTTGCATAAATTTACTAAATTCTACCGTTTTTATGTATTTGCTTCTTCGGAAGCAGTTTTTGACAGAAAAGTTCTTCAGGCAGCTGTTTCAGTTTGATTCCTCTGCTTAAGTTTAAGTTTTTCTCTTGTAAGATGTATCGAGTCCACGGATTCATCCTTACTTGTGGGATATTCTCCTCCCCTACAGGAAGTGGCAAAGAGAGCACCCACAGCAGAGCTGCCTATATAGCTCCCCCCTTAGCTCCACCCCCCAGTCATTCTCTTTGCTTACTCTAAGTCAGTGATTTTTAACCTTTTTTTTGCCGTGGCACACTTTTTTACATTAAAAAATCCTGTGGCACACCACCATCCCAAAATTTTAAAAAAATCACACATTGTAGACTAATACATCATATTTATATACACATACACACAAACACACACATACTGTATGTATTGTGCTGTTATGCCATGCCTCCTACAAACTACCCCTGCACTGGGAGTAAAAATTTAAAAAATATGTTACACGGTTGTCAGTCTGCCGTGGCACACCTGAGGATCTCTCACGGCACATTAGTGTGCCACGGCACACTGGTTGAAAAACACTGCTCTAAGTAACTAGGAAGTGCAGAGCGAGTGTGGTGACAAAAATGTTAGTTTTTTATTTCTCAAGCAAAAGTTTGTTATTTTAAATGGTGCCGGTGTGTACTATTTACTCTTTGGCAGAAAAAGAGATGAAGATTTCTCTAGTAAGGTGTATCCAGTCCACGGATCATCCATTACTTATGGGATATTCTCACTCCCAACAGGAAGTTGCAAGAAGACCCACAGCAAAGCTGTTACATAGCTCCTCCCCTCACTACCATACCCAGTCATTCTCTTGCAACTCTCAACGCGCATGGAGGTAGTAAGAGGAGAGTGGTGAAAAATAGTTAGTTTATTAACTTCAATCAAAAGTTTGTTATTTTAAATAGTACCGGAGTTGTGCTATTTTTTCTCAGGCAGAGATAGAAGAAGAATTTGCCTGAGTTTTCTATGATCTTAGCAGGTTGTAACTAATTCCATTGCTGTTCTCACACATGTCTGAGGAGTGAGGTAACTTCAGAGGGAGAATGGCGTGCAGTTTATTCTGCTATCAGGTATGTGCAGTTATGATTTTTTCTAGGATTGGAAATGCTAGAAAGTGCTGCTGATTCCTGATAAATGTAAGTTAAGCCTGAATACAGTGATTTAATAACGACTAATATCATGCTTACTCTCAGGGGTAATACCCTTATAGATATGCTATATAAAACGTTTGCTGGCATGTTTAATCGTTTTTTATATATGCTTGGTGATAAAACTTATTGGGGCCTAATTTTTTCCACATGGCTGGCTGTATTTTTGCCTAGAAACAGTTTCCTGAGGCTTTCCACTGTTGTAATATGAGTGGGAGGGGCCTATTTTAGGGCTTTTTTGCGCAGTTAAAATTACAGACTGAGACATCCAGTTTTCCTCAGGAGTCCCCTGAATGCTACAGGACATCTCTAAAGAGCCTAAAATCGTTTATTGGGGAAGGTAGGAGCCACAGTAAAGCTGTGGCACTTTGCTGGGACTGTTAAAAAACGTCTATGTCGTTTTTTCGATCCGTTTTTTGAACTAAGGGGTTAATCATCCATTTGCAAGTGGGTGCAATGCTCTGTTAGCCTATTACATACACTGTAAAAAAATTTGTTTGTGTAACTGCCTTTTTTCACAGTTTTTCAAATTTTGACAAAATTTGTTTCCCTTAAAGGCACAGTACCGTTTTTTTTTTATATTGCTTGTTAACTTGAATTAAAGTGTTTTCCAAGCTTGCTAGTCTCATTGCTAGTCTGTATAAACATGTCTGACATAGAGGAAACTCCTTGTTCATTATGTTTAAAGGCCATGGTGGAACCCCCTCTTAGAATGTGTACCAATTGTACTGACTTCACTCTAAGCAATAAAGATCATATTATGTCTTTAAAAAATTTATCACCAGAGGAATCTAGCGAGGGGGAAGTTATGCCGACTAACTCTCCCCACGTGTCAGATTCTTTGACTCCCGCTCAAGGGACTCACGCTGAAATGGCGCCAAGTACATCTATGGCGCCCATAGCGTTTACTTTACAAGACATGGCGGCAGTCATGGATAATACACTGTCAGCGGTATTAGCCAGACTACCTGAATTTAGAGGTAAGCGAGATAGCTCTGGGGCTAGACTAAATGCAGAGCATACTGACGCTTTAAGAACCATGTCTGATACTGCCTCACAATATGCTGAAGCTGAAGAAGGAGAACTTCAGTCTGTGGGTGATGTTTCTGATTCAGGGAGAATCCCTGATTCTGATATTTCTACATTTAAATTTAAGCTTGAACACCTCCGCGTATTACTTAAAGAGGTTTTAGCTGCTCTGAATGACTGTGACACAATTGCAGTGCCAGAGAAATTGTGTAGACTGGATAAATACTATGCAGTGTCGGTGTGTACTGATGTTTTTCCAATAGGTTTACAGAAATTATTAATAAGGAATGGGATAGACCAGGTGTGCCGTTCTCTCCCCCTCCTATTTTTAGAAAGATGTTTCCTATAGACGCCACCACACGGGACTTATGGCAGACAGTCTCTAAGGTGGAGGGAGCGGTTTCTACTTTAGCAAAGCGTACTACTATCCCTGTCGAGGACAGTTGTGCTTTTTCAGATCCAATGGATAAAAAATTAGGTTACCTTAAGAAAATATTTTGTCAACAAGGTTTTATCCTACAGCCCCTTGCATGCATTGCCCCTGTCACTTCTGCTGCGGCGTTCTGGTTTGAGTCTCTGGAAGAGGCCTTACAGGTAGCGACTCCATTGGATGAAATACTTTGCAAACTTAGGGCACTTAAGCTAGCCAATTCTTTTGTCTCTGATGCCATTGTTCATTTGTACTAAACTAACGGCTAAGATTTCTGGTTTTGCTATACAGGCGCGCAGAGCGCTATGGCTTAAATCATGGTCAGCTGACGTGACTTCAAAATCTAAGCTACTTAACATTCCCTTCAAGGGGCAGACCTTATTCGGGCCTGGTTTGAAAGAGATTATTGCTGATATCACTGGAGGTAAAGGTCATGCCCTTCCTCAGGACAGGTCCAAATCTAGGGCCAAACAGTCTAATTTTCGTGCCTTTCGAAACTTCAAGACAGGTGCAGCATCAACCTCCTCTAATGTAAGACAAGAGGGAACTGTTGCTCAGTCCAAAGCGGTCTGGAGGCCAAACCAGACCTGGAACAAAGGTAAGCAGGCTAAAAAACCTGCTGCTGCCTCCAAGACAGCATGAAGGAACGGCCCCCTATCCGGTAACGGATCTAGTAGGGGGCAGACTTTCACTCTTTGCCCAGGCGTGGGCAAGAGATGTTCAGGATCCCTGGGCGTTTGAAATTATATCCCAAGGGTATCTTCTGGACTTCAAAACTTCTCCCCCCATAGGGAGATTTCACCTTTCACAATTATCTGCAAACCAGATAAAGAGAGAGGCACTCTTACACTGTGTAAGAGACCTCCTAATTATGGGAGTGATCCATCCAGTTCCAAAAGAGGAACAGGGACAGGGTTTTTACTCAAATCTGTTTGTAGTTCCCAAGAAAGAGGGAACATTCACACCAATTTTGGATCTAAAGATCTTAAACAAATTCCTCAGAGTTCCATCATTCAAGATGGAAACTATTCGTACCATCCTACCTATGATCCAGGAGGGTCAATACATGACTACAGTGGATCTAAAGGATGCTTACCTTCACATTCCGATACACAAAGATCATCATCGGTTTCTCAGGTTTGCCTTTCTAGACAGACATTACCAGTTTGTAGCTCTTCCCTTTGGAATAGCTACAGCCCCAAGAATCTTCACAAAGGTTCTAAGGTCCCTTCTGGCGGTCCTAAGGCCGCGGGGCATAGCAGTAGCCCCTTATTTAGACGACATCCTAATACAGGCGTCAAACTTCCAAATTGCCAAGTCTCATACAGACATAGTACTGGCTTTTCTGAGGTCGCATGGGTGGAAAGTGAACGAGGAAAAGAGTTCTCTATCCCCACTCACAAGAGTTTCCTTTCTAGGGACTCTGATAGATTCTGTAGAAATGAAAATTTACCTGACGGAGTCCAGGTTATCAAAGCTTCTGAATTCCTGCCGGGTTCTTCATTCCATTCTGCGCCCTTCGGTGGCTCAGTGTATGGAAGTAATCGGCTTAATGGTAGCGGCAATGGACACAGTGCCGTTTGCACGCTTACATCTCAGACCGCTGCAACTATGCATGCTCAGTCAGTGGAACAGGGATTACACAGATTTGTCTCCTCAACTGAATCTGGGCCAAGTGACCAGGGATTCTCTTCTCTGGTGGCTATCTCGGGTCCATCTGTCCAAAGGTATGACCTTTCGCAGGCCAGATTGGACAATTGTAACAACAGATGCCAGCCTTCTAGGTTGGGGTGCAGTCTGGAACTCCCTGAAGGCTCTCCTTCCAATAAATATTCTGGAGCTAAGAGCGATATTCAATGCTCTTCAGTCTTGGCCTCAGTTGGCAACTCTGAGGTACATCAGATTTCAGTCGGACAACATCACGACTGTGGCTTACATCAACCATCAAGGGGGAACAAGAAGTTCCCAAGCGATGTTAGAAGTCTCAAAGATAATTCATTGAGCAGAGATACACTCTTGCCATCTATCAGCTATTCATATCCCAGGTGTAGAGAACTGGGAGGCGGATTTTCTAAGTCGACAGACTTTTCATCCGGGGGAGTGGGAACTCCATCCGGAGGTGTTTGCACAAGTGATTCATCGCTGGGGCAAACCAGAACTGGATCTCATGGCGTCTCGACAGAACGCCAAGCTTCCTTGTTACGGATCCAGGTCCAGGGACCCCAGGGCGACGCTGATAGACGCTCTAGCAGCGCCCTGGTCTTTCAACCTGGCTTACGTGTTTCCACCGTTTCCTCTGCTCCCTCGTCTGATTGCCAAGATCAAGCAGGAGAGAGCATCGGTGATTCTAATAGCGCCTGTGTGGCCACGCAGGACCTGGTATGCAGATCTAGTGGGCATGTCATCATTGCCACCATGAACTCTGCCTCTGAAACAGGACCTTCTACTTCAGGGTCCTTTCCTCCATCCAAATCTAGTTTCTCTGAAACTGAGTGCATGGAGATTGAACGCTTGATTTTATCAAAGCGTGGCTTCCCCGAGTCAGTCATTGATACCTTAATACAGGCACGAAAGCCTGTTACCAGGAAAATTTACCATAAGATATGGCGTAAATATCTTTATTGGTGCGAATCCAAGGGCTACTCATGGAGTAAGGTCAGGATTCCCAGGATATTATCTTTTCTCCAAGAAGGCTTGGAAAAGGGTTTGTCAGCTAGTTCCTTAAAGGGTCAGATTTCTGCTCTGTCTATTCTTTTGCACAAGCGTCTGGCAGATGTTCCAGACGTTCAGGCATTTTGTCAGGCTTTAGTCAGAATCAAGCCTGTGTTCAAACCTGTTGCTCCACCATGGAGCTTAAATTTGGTTCTTACGGTTCTTCAAGGAGTTCCGTTTGAACCTCTTCATTCCATAGATATAAAGCTTTTATCTTGGAAAGTCCTTTTTTTGGTAGCTATTTCCTCGGCTCGTAGAGTGTTTGAGCTATCTGCCTTACAATGTGATTCTCCTTATCTGATCTTTCATTCTGATAAGGTAGTGCTACGTACCAAGCCTGGGTTTTTACCTAAGGTGGTATCTAACAAGACTATCAATCAAGAGATTGTTGTTCCATCCTTGTGTCCCAATCCTTCTTCAAAGAAGGAACGTCTATTACACAATCTGGACGTGGTCCGTGCTTTAAAGTTTTACTTACAAGCTACTAAAGATTTTCGACAAACATCTGCTTTGTTTGTTGTTTACTCTGGACAGAGGAGAGGTCAAAAGGCTTCGGCAACCTCTCTTTCTTTTTGGCTAAGAAGCATAATACGCTTAGCCTACGAGACTGCTGGACAGCAGCCCCCTGAAAGGATTACAGCTCATTCTACTAGAGCTGTGGCTTCCACTTGGGCCTTTAAAAATGAGGCTTCTGTTGAACAGATTTGCAAGGCGGCGACTTGGTCTTCGCTTCATACTTTTTCAAAATTCTACAAATTTGATACTTTTGCTTCTTCGGAGGCTATTTTTGGGAGAAAGGTTTTACAGGCAGTGGTACCTTCCGTTTAAGTACCTGCCTTGTCCCTCCCTTCATCCGTGTACTTTAGCTTTGGTATTGGTATCCCATAAGTAATGGATGATCCGTGGACTGGATACACCTTACTAGAGAAAACACAATTTATGCTTACCTGATAAATTTATTTCTCTAGTGGTGTATCGAGTCCACGGCCCGCCCTGTCTTTTTAAGGCAGGTTATTTTTAAATTTAAACTACAAGTCACCACTGCACCCTATGGTTTCTCCTTTCTCTGCTTGTTTTCGGTCGAATGACTGGATATGGTAGTGAGGGGAGGAGCTATGTAACAGCTTTGCTGTGGGTCCTCTTGCAACTTCCTGTTGGGAGTGAGAATATCCCATAAGTAATGGATGATCCGTGACTGGATACACCACTAGAAAAATAAATTTATCAGGTAAGCATAAATTGTGTTTTCTGCAAGGAGGATTATGATCTTAGCACTTTGTAACTAAGATCCACTGCTGTTCTCACAAGGGCTGAAGAGTACAGGAAAACTTCAGTTGGGGGAACGGTTTGCAGGCTAAACTGCATTAAGGTATGTTCAGTCTATGTTTTTCTAGACAGACTGTGTTTATTCTAGAAAAGGCTGGCAATATCCCCATGAGCAAAGGATAAGCTGTATTCAGACACTTGGATAGGAATTTCAGCTTGCTTGAAGGGCTCATTTGTTACTGGTGACACTGCTAGGAAAAACGTTTTTTGTTTGTTCAGTAAATGATGCAATTATAACGTTTTTTGAAGGGACTGAAGGGGTCATTGTGGCTTGTGTTAGGGTTATTTAACCCACATGGTTAATTAAGAGACACTCAGGTGTTTTTCTAATAGGCCTCAAAACATCGAGTGAGGTGGGAGGAGCCTATTTTCATGCCTCAGTTGCGCAGTTTCTTTTCCTTAAGTGTCATCCAACTACTTTTATAGATGTTCCTGCTGTGTTTGAGGGCTGTAAAGGAGGTTTTTTCCCCCCACAAATCGTTCTGAAGGGCAGGTAGACGCCACAGCAGAGCTGTGGCAAGGTGCTGAAAGTCTTTTTTACCGGTTTTGATGTTTTTTCAATCCGGTTTTGCCATTAAGGGGTTAATTGTTTATTTACATAGTTGTGCAAAGTTACTAAGGCTGTAAGATACTACTGTAAAAATTTCGTTAAGTTTACTGCTTTTTTACACTGTTTTGCAGAACTTGTGCAGCTTTTTTTCTCTTAAAGGCACAGTACCGTTTTATTTCTAAGTGTTATTTACTTTGATTACAGTGTTTTCCAAGCTTGCTTGTTACATTACTAGCCTGTTTAACATGTCTGACACCAAGGAAAATCCTTGTTCAATATGTTTGGAAGCCATTGTGGAACCCCCTCTTAGAATGTGTCCCAAATGTACTGATATGTCTATAAATTATAAAGAACATATATTAGCACTTAAAAATAGAGCAATAGATGATTCTCAGTCAGAAGTAAATGAGGGTTCGCCATCTAGCTCTCCCCAAGTGTCACAACCAGTAACGCCCGCACAAGTGACGCCAAGTACCTCTAGTGCGTCACATTAATTTACTTTACAAGACATGACCACAGTTATGAATACAACCCTCACTGAGGTTTTATCCAAACTGCCTGGTTTAAGGAAAGCGGGACAGCTCTGGGTTAAGGAAAAATGCTGAGCCGTCTCACGCTTTAGTAGCCGTTTCTGAAATGCCCTCTCAATGCTCTGAAGGGACGAGGGATTTGTTATCTGAGGGAGAAATTTCTGATTCAGGAAAGACGCTTCTGACAGATTCTGATATGACGGCCTTTAAATTTAAGCTTGAACACCTCCGCTTATTGCTTAGGGAGGTATTAGCAACTCTAGATGACTGTGACCCTATAGTGGTCCCAGAGAAATTGTGTAAAATGGATAGATACTTAGAGGTTTCTGTTTACACTGATGTGTTTCCAGTCCCTAAGAGGATTGTC
This sequence comes from Bombina bombina, assembly GCF_027579735.1. NCBI lineage: Eukaryota > Metazoa > Chordata > Amphibia > Anura > Bombinatoridae > Bombina > Bombina bombina. The sequence continues at coordinate 876,300,884 of NC_069502.1, forward strand.
AATATTATTGCAAAGGAGTGGGATAGACCAGGTATTCCGTTCACTCCCCCTCCTGTTTTTAAGAAAATGTTTCCCATATCTGATACCATAAGGGACTCATGACAGACTGTTCCTAAGGTGGAGGGAGCTATTTCTACTCTGTCTAAGCGTACAACTATACCTATCGAGGACAGTTGTGCTTTCAAAGATCCTATGGATAAAAAATTAGAGGGTCTCCTGAAGAAAATTTTTGTTCATCAAGGTTTTTCTCTCCAACCTATTGCGTGCATTGTTCCTGTAACAGCTGCAGCTGCTTTCTGGTTTGAGGCTCTAGAAGAGGCTCTTCAAATGGAGACTCCATTAGAGGAAATTATGGACAGAATTAAGGCACTTAAGTTGGCTAATTCTTTTATTACAGATGCCGCTTTTCAACTGGCTAAATTAGCGGCAAAGAATTCAGGTTTCCATTTTAGCACGCAGGGCGTTATGGCTTAAGTCCTGGTCTGCTGATGTTTCATCTAAATCTAAACTTTTGAACATTCCTTTCAAAGGTAAGACCCTATTCGGGCCTGAACTGAGGGAGATTATTTCAGACATTACTGGAGGGAAAGGTCATGCCCTCCCTCAGAATAGATCAAATAAGATGAGGGCCAAACAAAATAATTTTCGTTCCTTTCGGAACTTTAAGAGTGGTCCCGCTTCAGCTTCCTCTGCTACAAAGCAAGAGGGGAATTTTGCCCAATCCAAGTCAGTCTGGAGACCTAACCAGGCTTGGAACAAGGGTAAACAGGCCAAGAAGCATGCAGCTGCCTCTAAGACAGCATGAAGGGGTAGCCCCCGATCCGGGACCGGATCTAGTAGGGGGCAGACTCTCTCTCTCTTCGCTCAGGCTTGGGCGAGAGATGTTCAGGATCCCTGGGCTTTAGAAATTGTGTCCCAGGGATATCTTCTGGAACTCAAGGGCTCCCTTCCAAGGGGGAGAGTTCACATTTCTCGATTGTCTGTAAACCAGACAAAGAGAGAGGCGTTCTTACGCTGTGTAGAAGACCTACATACCATGGGGGTGATTCGCCCAGTCCCAAAGGAGGAACAGGGGCTAGGGTTTTATTCAAACCTGTTTGTGGTTCCCAAGAAAGAGGGAACTTTCAGACCAATCTTGGATCTCAAAATTCTAAACAAGTTCCTCAAAGTTCCATCATTCAAGATGGAGACTATTCGGACTATTCTACCTCTGATCCAGGAGGTTCAATATATGACTACCGTGGACTTAAAGGATGCATATCTACACATCCCTATTCACAGAGATCATCATCAATTCCTCAGATTCACCTTTCTAAACAGGCATTACCAGTTTGTGGCCCTTCCTTTCAGGTTGGCCACGGCTCCCAGAATTTTCACAAAAGTGCTAGGGTCCCTTCTGGCGGTTCTACGACCACGGGGCATAGCAGTGGCGCCTTATCTAGACGACATCTTAATTCAGGCGTCGACTTTCCAGCTAGCCAAGTCTCACACAGACATCGTGTTGGCTTTTCTGACATCTCACGGGTGGAAGGTGAACAAAAAAAAGAGTTCTCTCTTCCCTCTTACAAGAGTTTCCTTCCTAGGGACTCTGATAGACTCGGTAGAAATGAAAATATTTCTGACGGAGGTCAGAAAGTTAAAACTCTTATCCACTTGCCGAGCTCTTCATTCCATTCCTCGGCCATCAGTGGCTCAGTGTATGGAGGTAATCGGACTCATGGTAGCGGCAATGGACATAGTTCCTTTTGCCCGTCTACCCCTCAGACCACTGCAACTATGCATGCTCTAACAGTGGAATGGGGATTATGCAGATTTATCTCCTCAACTGCATCTGGACCCAGGAGACCAGAGATTCTCTTCTCTGGTGGTTGTCTCAGGACCACCTGTCTCAGGGAATGTGCTTCCGCAGGCCAGAGTGACTCATTGTAACGACAGATGCCAGCCTGCTAGGCTGGGGTGCAGTCTGGAACTCCTGAAAGCACAGGGCTTATGGTCTCGGGAGGAACCTCTCCTCCCGATAAACTTTTAAGAACTGAGAGCGATTTTCAATGCGCTTCAGGCGTGGCCTCAGCTTGCTGCGGCCAAATTCATCAGGTTTCAGTTGGACAACATCACGACTGTAGCTTATATCAATCATCAGGGAGGAACAAGGAGTTCTCTAGCGATGATGGAGGTAACCAAAATAATCCGGTGGGCAGAGGATCACTCTTGCCATCTCTCAGCAATCCACATCCCAGGAGTAGAGAACTGGGACGCGAATTTTCTAAGTCATCAGACTCTTCATCCGGGGGAGTGGGAACTCCATCCGGAGGTATTCGCCCAGCTGATTCAGCTATGGGGCACACTAGAATTGGATCTGATGGCGTCTCAGCAGAATGCCAAACTTCCTCGTTACGGGTCCAGGTCCTGGGATCCCAAGGCGGTACTGATAGATGCTCTAGCAGTGCCTCTGGCTTATGTATTTCCACCGTTTCCTCTCCTCCCACGTCTGGTTGCCAGAATCAAGCAGGAGAGAGCTTCAGTAATTCTGATAGCTCCTGCGTGGCCACGCAGGACTTGGTATGCAGACCTAGTGGACATGTCCTCGGTTCCACTGTGGACTCTGCCAATGAGGCGGGACCTTCTAATTCAAGGGCCGTTCACGCATGCAAATCTAATTTCTCTGCGTCTGACTGCTTGGAGATTGAACGCATGATTTTATCAAAGTGTGGTTTCTCTGAATCGGTCATTGATACCCTGATTCAGGCTAGAAAGCCTGTCACCAGGAATATTTATCATAAGATTTGGCGCAAATATCTTTTTATTGGTGTGAATCCAAAGGTTACTCGTGGAGTAAGATTAGGATTCCTAGAATATTGTCTTTTCTCCAAGATGGTTTGGAGAAGGGATTATCTGCTAGTTCTCTTATAGGTCAAATATTTGCTTTGTCTATTCTACTTCACAAACGTCTGGCAGATGTCCCAGACGTTAAAGAATTTAGTCAGGCTTTGGTCAGAATCAAGCCTGTATTTAAACCTGTTGCTCCGCCATGGAGCCTAAACTTAGTTCTTAAAGTTCTTCAAGTTTGAACATATGCATTCCATAGATATTAAGCTTCTATCTTGGAAAGTGTTGTTTTTAGTACCTATCTCTTCGGCTCGAAGAGTTTCTGAGCTATCTGCTTTACAATGCGATTCCCCTTACCTTGTTTTCCATGCAGATAAGGTGGTTTTACGTACCAAACCTGGGTTTCTTCCTAAGGTTGTTTCTAATAAGAATATCAATCAAGAGATTATGGTTCCTTCTTTGTGTCCTAATCTTTCATCTAAGAAGGAACATCTGTTACACAATCTTGATGTGGTTCGTGCTTTAAAATTCTACTTACAAGCAACTAAAGATTTCCGTCAAACATCTCCTTTGTTTGTTGTTTATTCTGCTAAACGGAGAGGTCAAAGAGCTACGGCTACCTCTCTTTCCTTTTGGCTGAAAAGCATCATCCGTTTGGCCTATGAGACTGCTGGACGGCAGCCTCCTGATTACTGCTCATTCTACTAGAGCTGTGGCTTCCACATGGGCTTTTAAAAATTAGGCTTTTTTTGAACAGATTTGTAAGGCGGCGACTTGGTCTTCGCTTCATACTTTTTCCAAATTTTACAAATTTGATACTTTTGCTTCTTCTGAGGCTATTTTTGGGAGAAAAGTTCTACAAGCAGTGGTGCCTTCCGTTTAAGGTCCCTGTCTTGTCCCTCCCTTTATCCGTGTCCTAAAGCTATGGTATTGGTATCCCAAAAGTAAGAAAGAATCCGTGGACTCGATGCATCTTAAAAGAGAAAACATAATTGATGCTTACCTGATAAATTTATTTCTCTTGTTATGTATCGAGTCAAATTCCTTTGTTGATGCTGTTTACTCCTTTCTTTATGACCCCACTACTTGGCTATTCGTTAAACTGAATTGTGGGTGTGGTGAGGGGTGTATTTATAGGCATTTTGAGGTTTGGGAAACTTTGACCCTCCTGGTAGGATTCTATATCCCATATGTCACTAGCTCATGGACTCTTGCCAATATGAAGGAAATTAATTTATGAGGTAAATTCTTACATAAATTATATTTTTGTTGCATAAATGTCTGGCAGATATGCCAGATGTCAAGTCTTTTCGCCAGGTTCTGGTTAGAGTCAGGCCTAGGTTTAAATTTGCTACTCCTCTGTGGAGTCTCAATTTGTTTCTTAGAGTTCTTCAACATGCTGCTTTTGAACCTATGCATTCTTTGGATATTAAGTGTTTTTCCTGGTAAGTTTTGTTTTTAGTTTCTATTTCTTCTGCTCGTAGAGTTTCGGAGTTTTCAGCTTTGCAGTATGAATTTCTCTTCCTTATTTCTTCTGTTAAGTGTGATCAGTCCACGGGTCATCATTACTTGTGGGATATTATCTGCTCCCCTACAGGAAGTGCAAGAGGATTCACCCAGCAGAGCTGCTATATAGCTCCTCCCCTCTACGTCACCTCCAGTCATTCTCTTGCACCCAGCAACTAGATAGGTCGTGTGAGAGGACTATGGTGATTATACTTAGTTTTATATCTTCAATCAAAAGTTTGTTATTTTAAAATAACACCGGAGTGTGTTATTACCTCTCTGGCAGAGTTTGAGGAAGAATCTACCAGAGTTTTGCTATGATTTTAGCCGGAGTAGTTAAGATCATATTGCTGTTTCTCGGCCATCTGAGGAGTGAGGTAAAACTTCAGATCAGGGGACAGCGGGCAGATGAATCTGCATAGAGGTATGTAGCAGTTTTTATTTTCTGACAATGGAATTGATGAGAAAATCCTGCCATACCGATATAATGTCATGTATGTATACTTTACACTTCAGTATTCTGGGGAATGGTATTTCACTAGAATTACACTGTAAGAAATACATAAAGCTGTTTAATAACTAGAGATTATGTTTAACGTTTTTGCTGGAATGTAAAATCATTTTCATTTACTGAGGTACTGAGTGAATAAATGTTTGGGCACTATTTTCCACTTGGCAGTTGCTTAAATCTGTTTTTTCTGTCAGTTTCTGTTCTCCCTCACTGCTGTGTGTGTGGGGGAGGGGCGCTTTTACTATGCATCAAATATTTTCTCTCAGCAGAGCTGTGAGAATTATAGTTTGACTGACATAAAAACGTTTATTCTGTAATTTGTTTCCTGCTTTCAGAAATTGTTATCTTTGCTAATGGGATTAAACCTTTGCTAAAGTTGTGTTGTTTAATTGCTGAGGGGAACAATCCTTTGCTAAAACTGTATATTCTGACAAAGATTGATGCTATAACTTAATTATTTTAACTGTTATAATTTTTTTCTGTGCTTCTTAAAGGCACAGTTCGTTTTCATATTATTTGTAAATTACTTTGAAAAGTATTTTCAAGTTGCTGTTTATTTGCTAGTGTGTTAAACATGTCTGATTCAGAGGAATATCTCTGTGCTATATGTGTTAATGCCAAACTGGAGCCCAATAGAAATTTATGTACTAAATGTATTGATGCTATTTTAAAAAACAGTCAATCTGTACAAATTGAACATATTTCACCAAACAACGAGGGGAGAGTTATGCCGACTAACTCGCCTCACGTGTCAGTACCTGCATCTCCCGCTCAGGAGGTGCGTGATATTGTAGCGCCGAGTACATCTGGGCGGCCATTACAAATCACATTACAAGATATGGCTACTGTTATGACTGAAGTTTTGGCTAAACTACCAGAACTAAGAGGTAAACGTGATCACTCTGGGGTGAGAACAGAGTGCGCTGATAATGCAAGGGCCATGTCTGATACTGCGTCACAGTTTGCAGAACGTGAAGACGGAGAGCTTCATTCTGTGGGTGACGGTTCTGATCCAAATAAACTGGACTCAGACATTTCAAATTTTAAATTTAAGCTTGAGAACCTCCGTGTGTTACTAGGGGAGGTATTAGCGGCTCTGAATGATTGTAACACTGTTGCAATCCCAGAGAAAATGTGTAGGTTGGATAAATATTTTGCGGTACCGACGAGTACTGACGTTTTTCCTATACCTAAGAGACTTACTGACATTGTTACTAAGGAGTGGGATAGACCCGGTGTGCCTTTCTCACCCCCTCCTATATTCAGAAAGATGTTTCCAATAGACGCCGCCACACGGGACTTATGGCAAATGGTCCCTAAGGTGGAGGGAGCAGTTTCTACTTTAGCTAAGCGTACCACTATCCCAGTGGAGGATAGCTGTGCTTTTTCAGATCCAATGGATAAAAAATTAGAGGGTTACCTTAAGAAAATGTTTGTTCAACAAGGGTTTATATTGCAACCTCTTGCATGTATTGCGCCTGTCACGGCTGCAGCAGCATTTTGGTTTGAGTCTCTGGAAGAGACACTTCAATCATCCACACTAGATGACATCACACACAAACTTAAATTCCTTAAGTTAGCTAATTCATTTATTTCAGATGCCGTAGTACATTTAACTAAACTTGCGGCTAAAAATTCAGGATTCGCCATTCAGGCACGCAGAGCTCTGTGGCTGAAATCCTGGTCAGCTGATGTTACGTCTAAATCTAAATTGCTTAATATTCCTTTCAAAGGGCAGACCTTATTCGGGCCCGGCTTGAAAGAGATTATTGCTGACATTACAGGAGGTAAAGGTCATGCCCTGCCTCAGGACAAGGCCAAAGCCAAGGCTAGACAGTCCAATTTTCGTTCCTTTCGTAATTTCAAAGCAGGAGCAGCATCAACTTCCTCTGCACCAAAACAGGAAGGAGCTGTTGCTCGCTACAGACAAGGCTGGAAACCTAACCAGTCCTGGAACAGGGGCAAACAGGCCAGAAAACCTGCTGCTGCCCCTAAGACAGCATGAATTGAGGGCCCCCGATCCGGGACCGGATCTAGTGGGGGGTAGACTTTCCCTCTTCGCCCAGACTTGGGCAAGAGATGTTCAGGATCCCTGGGCGTTAGAGATCATATCTCAGGGATACCTTCTGGACTTCAAATCCTCTCCCCCAAGAGGGAGATTTCATCTGTCAAGGTTGTCAACAAACATAACAAAGAAGGAAGCGTTTCTACGCCGCGTACAAGATCTTTTATTAATGGGAGTGATCCATCCAGTTCCGCGGTTGGAACTAGGACAAGGGTTTTACTCAAATCTGTTTGTAGTTCCCAAAAAAGAGGGAACCTTCAGGCCAATCTTGGATTTAAAGATCCTAAACAAATTCCTAAGAGTTCCATCGTTCAAGATGGAAACTATTCGAACATTTTTGCCCATGATCCAAGAGGGTCAGTACATGACCACAGTGGATTTAAAGGATGCTTACCTTCACATACCGATTCACAAAAGCCATTACCGGTATCTAAGGTTTGCCTTTTTGACAGGCATTACCAGTTTGTAGCTCTTCCATTCGGACTGGCTACGGCTCCAAGAATCTTCACAAAGGTTCTGGGCACTCTTCTGGCGGTACTAAGACCGCGAGGAATTTCAGTAGCTCCGTACTTAGACGACATACTGATACAAGCTTCAAGCCTTCAAACTGCCAAATCTCATACAGAGATAGTACTGGCATTTCTAAGGTCGCATGGATGGAAAGTGAACGAAAAGAGAAGTTCTCTCTTTCCACTCACAAGAGTTCCCTTCCTGGGGACTCTGATAGATTCTGTACAAATGAAGATTTACCTAACAGAGGACAGGTTAACAAAACTTCAAAGTGCATGCCGTGTCCTTCATTCTATTCAACACCCATCAGTAGCTCAATGCATGGAGGTAATCGGACTAATGGTAGCAGCAATGGACATAGTTCCTTTTGCACGCCTATATCTCAGACCACTGCAACTGTGCATGCTAAGTCAGTGGAATGGGGATTACTCAGATTTGTCCCCCACTCTAAATCTGAATCAAGAGACCAGAAATTCTCTTCTATGGTGGCTTTATCGGCCACATCTGGCCAGGGGAATGCCATTCAGCAGGCCAGACTGGTCAATTGTAACAACAGACGCCAGCCTACTAGGTTGGGGCGCTGTCTGGAATTCTCTGAAGGCTCAGGGACTATGGAATCAGGAGGAGAGTCTTCTTCCAATAAACATTCTGGAATTGAGAGCAGTCCTCAATGCTCTTCTGGCTTGACCCCAGTTAACAACTCGGGGGTTCATCAGGTTCCGGTCGGACAACATCACGACTGTAGCTTATATCAACCATCAGGGAGGGACAAGAAGCTCCCTAGCAATGATGGAAGTATCGAAGATAATTCGCTGGGCAGAGTCTCACTCTTGCCACCTGTCTGCAATCCACATCCCGGGAGTGGAGAACTGGGAGGCGGATTTCTTAAGTCGTCAGACTTTTCATCCGGGGGAGTGGGAACTTCATCCAGAGGTCTTTGCCCAAATACTTCGACGTTGGGGCAAACCAGAGATAGATCTCATGGCGTCTCGACAGAACGCCAAGCTTCCGCGCTACGGGTCCAGATCCAGAGATCCGGGAGCGGTCCTGATAGATGCCTTGACAGCACCATGGACCTTCAGGATGGCTTATGTGTTTCCACCTTTCCCGATGCTTCCTCGATTGATTGCCAGAATCAAACAGGAGAAAGCATCAGTGATTCTAATAGCGCCTGCATGGCCTCGCAGGACTTGGTATACAGATCTGGTGGACATGTCATTCTGTCCACCTTGGTCGTTACCTCTGAAACAGGACCTTCTGATTCAGGGTCCTTTCAAACATCAAAATCTAACTTCTCTGAAGCTGACTGCTTGGAAATTGAACGCTTGATCTTATCAAAGCGTGGTTTTTCTGAGTCAGTTATTGATACCTTAATACAGGCTAGGAAGCCTGTTACCAGAAAGATTTACCATAAAATATGGCGTAAATACCTATATTGGTGCGAATCCAAAGGTTACTCTTGGAGTAAGGTTAGGATTCCTAGGATATTGTCTTTTCTACAAGAAGGTTTAGAAAAGGGGTTATCCGCTAGTTCCTTAAAGGGACAGATCTCAGCTCTGTCCATTCTGTTACACAAGCGTCTGTCAGAAGTTCCAGACGTTCAGGCTTTTTGTCAGGCTTTGGCCAGGATTAAACCTGTGTTTAAAGCTGTGGCTCCACCATGGAGTTTAAACCTTGTTCTTAACGTCTTTACAGGGTGTTCCGTTTGAACCCCTTCATTCCATTGTTATAAAGTTGTTATCTTGGAAAGTTCTATTTTTAATGGCTATTTCCTCGGCTCGAAGAGTCTCTGAGTTATCAGCCTTACATTGTGATTCTCCTTATTTGATTTTTCACTCGGATAAGGTAGTTCTGCGTACTAAACCTGGGTTCTTACCTAAGGTAGTCACTAACAGGAATATCAATCAGGAGATTGTTGTTCCATCCTTGTGCCCAAATCCTTCTTCGAGGAAGGAACGTCTTTTGCACAATCTGGATGTAGTTCGTGCCCTTAAATTTTATTTACAGGCAACTAAAGATTTTCGACAAACGTCTTCCCTGTTTGTCGTTTACTCTGGTCAGAGGAGAGGTCAAAAAGCTTCTGCTACCTCTCTCTCTTTTTGGCTTCGTAGCATAATTCGTTTAGCTTATGAGACTGCTGGACAGCAGCCTCCTGAAAGAATTACAGCTCATTCCACTAGAGCTGTGGCTTCCACTTGGGCCTTTAAGAATGAGGCCTCTGTTGAACAGATTTGCAAGGCTGCAACTTGGTCTTCGCTTCATACTTTTTCCAAATTTTACAGATTTGACACTTTTGCTTCCTCGGAGGCTATTTTTGGGAGAAAGGCTCTTCAGGCAGTGGTTCCTTCTGTATAAAGAGCCTGCCTATCCCTCCCGTCATCCGTGTACTTTTGCTTTGGTATTGGTATCCCACAAGTAATGATGACCCGTGGACTGATCACACTTAACAGAAGAAAACATAATTTATGCTTACCTGATAAATTCCTTTCTTCTGTAGTGTGATCAGTCCACGGCCCGCCCTGTTTTTTAAGGCAGGTAAATATTTTTTAAATTATACTCCAGTCACCACTACACCCTTGGCTTCTCCTTTCTCGTTGGTCCTTGGTCGAATGACTGGAGGTGACGTAGAGGGGAGGAGCTATATAGCAGCTCTGCTGGGTGAATCCTCTTGCACTTCCTGTAGGGGAGCAGATAATATCCCACAAGTAATGATGACCCGTGGACTGATCACACTACAGAAGAAAGGAATTTATCAGGTAAGCATAAATTATGTTTTTTCATTCTGATAATGTAGTCCTGCGTACTGCCTTAGTTTTTCTTCCTAAGATGGTTTCGGATGGGAATATTAATCGAGATTGTTGTTCCTTCCTTGTGTCCTGATCCTTCTTCTCATAAGGAACGTTTGTTGCACAACCTAGATGTGGTACGTGCTTTAAAGTTTTTTTTTGTTTTTTTTTTACAGGCAACTAAGGATTTTCGTCAGTCTTCTTCCTTATTTGTTTTTATTCTGGGAAGAGAAAGGGTCAGAAAGCTTCAGCTTCTTCTCTTTCTTTTTTGTTGAGGATTATTTTTCACTTGGCTTATGAGATTGCTGGACAGAGAGAATCACAGCTCTTTCTACCAGGGCTGTTTCTTCTTCTTGGGCTTTTAATAATGGAGCTTCTATGGAACAGATTTGCAGGGCTGCTACTTGGTCATCCTTGCACACTTTTTCAATATTTTACAAATTTGATACTTTTGCTTCCGCTGGGGCTTCTTTTGGTATTGGTATTTAACAGTTTTTACTGTGGTGCTCTTTGCCGCCTCCTGCTGGTCAGGAGAGATATTCCCACTAGTAATTGATGATTCCGTGGACTCACCATATCCGGAAAGAAAGAAATTTATCAGGTAAGCATAAATTATGTTTTAAGACACTCTAAGCTATGTTTGGCGCTTTATGTATTAATATAACATTTTAAATATATGTATTTACTTATATTTGCCATGAGTCAGGTCTATGTATATTTCCCTTTCCATTCTAACAGTTTCAGTATGAGAATCCTGTTTTAGGAAGTTATTTTCTTACCTTTTCCAATTCGACTTGTTTTTCCTTAAATTTTGCAGGCAAATCTAGGCTTGCGATATCGCAAAATGCTATTATTTATTGCGTCATTTTTGGTGCAAATTTTTTTTGCCGCAAATGTGCATCTATATTGTCGCAAGTTTTGTAATTTCCTGCGTCTTTATTGACGTTAGGTTGTTTGGCGCAATGTCGCGCTTGTTATGATGCAAGTTGCGTCATTTCCAGATGGTGATTGGCGCAAATTTTCTTTCACTTTGCGTCATGCGTCATAGTTGGCGCCATTTTTTTTCCATTATATTACCCCACTTCCTTTATGCTCCCTGCTCTCTTTATATTCCAGAGGGCTATGCTGTTTGCTTTTCTGCTTATTTAGCCTATGCATTTTTTCCCATCCCTGAAACTGCTATATGAGGAAATTGGATATTTTGTTTAAATTTTATTTTTACTTTTACATTTTGCAAGATGTCAGTCTGATCCTGTCTCAGAAGCTACTGTAGGAATCATGCTGCCTGAACATAGTTCTATCAAAGCTAAGTGTATCTGTTGAAAGCTAGTTGAGATTATATCTCCAGCTATACTATGTAACAGTTGTCATGATAAGCTTTTGCATGCCGATAATGTTTCTATTAGTACTAGTACAGCATCTGTTGTTCCCTCAACATCTAAAGTACATGATATCCCTGTTGATATAAAAAATTATATTGCTGATGCAATACAGAAGGCTATGTCTGCTATTCCACCTTCTAATAAACGTAAAAGGTCTTTTAAAATTTCTCATAAAGCTGATGACCGGCAACATACTGATATATCCTCCTCTGAAAAGGATCTCTCTGGTTCAGAAGATCCTACTACAGACATTGACGTTGATAAATCTTCTTATATTTTTAATATTGAATATATTCGGTCTTTGTTGAAAGAAGTATAGTTACTTTGGGTATTGAGGAGTCGGATCCTCTTGATAACAAATCCAGTAAGCATTTAAATTCTGTTTTTAAACCTCCTGTGATTACTCCTGAGGTTTTTCCTGTTCCAGATGCAGTTTCTGATGTGATTGCTAAAGTATTGTCTAAGCCTGGTGCTTATTTTAATCCTTCTTCTAGGTTTAAGAAGTTATATCCTTTACCAGCAGCTAGATCGGATTTTTGGGAAAAAGTCCCTAAGTTTGATGGGGCTATTTCTACTCTTGCCAAGCGTACTACTATTCCTATGGAAGATAGTACTTCTTTTAAGGATCCTTTAGATAGGAAAATTTAATCTTATCTAAGGAAAGCTTATTTATATTCTGGCCATATTCTCAGGCCTGCCATTTCTATGGCTGATGCTACGGCTGCATCAACTTTTTGGTTGAATAGCTTAGCACAACAGGAAACAGATCCTGATTTGTCTAGCATTGTTCGTTTGCTTGAACATGCTAATCATTTCATCTGTGATGCTATTTTTGATATCATCAAAATTGATGTTAAATATTTGTCTTTAGCTATAAAAAAATCTAAAGGTAAATCTAAAGCTTCTAATCGTTTTGTTGCTTTCGTCAGAATAGAGAACAGAAAACTACTCCTTCCCCTAAAGACTCTGGTTCCAATTGAAATAAATCCAAGTCTTTTAAGAAACCAATGCCAGCCCCTAAGTCTGCATGAAGGTGTGGCCCTCAATCCAGTTCAGCTGGTGGGGGGGCAGATTGAAACTATTTCAAGACATTTGGGCAGATTCTGTTCAAAATCAGTGGATTCAGAGCATTGTCTCTCAAGGGTATCAAATAGGTTTCAGAGTAAGACCTCCTATGAGCAGATTCTTTCTCTCTCATGTTCCAACAAATCCTGTGAAAGCTTAGGCTTTTCTGAAGTGTGTTTCAGATCTGGAGCTTTCAGGTGTAATTATACCAGTTCCGCTTCAGGAACAGGGTCTGGGGTTTTATTCAAATCTATTCCTTGTCCCAAAGGAAGAAAATTCATTCAGACCAGTTCTGAATCTGAAGTTTTTGAATCGTTTTGTAAGGGTCCCAACTTTCAAGATGGTGACTATAAGGACTATTCTGCCTTTTGTTCAGCAAGGTCATTATATGTCCAAAATAGACTTACAGGATGCCTATCTTCATATTCTGATTCATCCAGACCACTATCAGTTTCTGAGATTCTCTTTTCTAGACGAGCATTACCATTTTGTTGCTATTCCATTTGGCCTAGCGATAGCTCCAAGAATCTTTTCGAAGGTTCTCGGTGCCCTTCTATCTGTAGTCAGAGAGCAGGGTATTGCGATGTTTCCTTATTTGGACGATATCTTGGTACTAGCTCAGTCTTTACATTCTGCAGAATCTCACACAAATCAACTAGTGTTGTTTCTTCAAAGACATGGTTGGAGGATCAATTTAACAAAGAGTTTCTTGATTCCTCAAACAAGGGTCACCTTTTTTAGGTTTCCAAATAGATTGTGTCCATGACTGTGTCTTAATCAGACAAGCGACAAATGAAATTGGTTTCAGTCTGTCAAAACCTTCAGTCTCGATCATTCCCTTCAGTGGCTATGTGCATGGAAATTTTAGGTCTCATGACTTGTTTTTATATGAGACCTCTGCAGCTTTGTATGTTGAATCAATGGTGCAGGGATTATACTCTAATATCACAATTGATATACTTAAATCCCAACATTCAACTCTCTCTGTCCTGGTGGTGGGACCATCATCAGATTATACAAGGGGCCTCTTTTGTTCCTCCTTCCTGGACTGTGATCTCAACAGATGCAAGTCTCACAGGTTGAGGAGCTGTCTGGGGGTCTCTTAACAGCACAAGGGGTTTGGAAACTTCAAGAGGCGAGGTTACCAATCAATATTTTAGAACTCCCTGCTATCTTCAGAGCTCTTCAGGCTTGGCCTCTATTAAAGAGAGAACTTTTCATTCGTTTTCATACAGACAATATCACAACTGAGGCATATGTCAATCATCAGGGAGGGACTCGCAGTCCTTTAGCAATGAAAGAAGTATCAAGGATACTTTCTTGGACGGAATCCAACTCTTGTCTAATTTCTGCGATTCATATCCCAGGTGTAGACAGTTAGAAAGCAGATTATCTCAGCCATCAGACTTTGCATCTGGGGAAGTGGTCTCTCCATCCAGATGTGTTTTTTCAGATGGTACAGATGTGGGGTCTGACTGCTTCCCATCTAAACAGGAAACTTCCCAGATACCTTTCCAGGTCCAGGGATCCTCAGGCGGAGATGGTGGATGCATTAGCTGTTCCTTGGTCTTACCAACTTGCCTATAATTTTCCTTCTTCCAAGGGTGATCTCTAAGATCATAATGGAACAATCACATGTGTTTCTGATAGCACCAGCATGGCCTCAAAGATTTTGGTATGCAGATCTTGTCCGGATGTCCATTTGCCAACCTTGGTCACTTCCTTTAAGGCTAGAACTTCTGTTAAGGGCCGTTTTTCTATCAGGATCTGAAATCTCTAAATTTGAAGGTATGGAAATTGAACGTTTAGTGCTTAGTCATAGAGGTTTCTCTGACTCAGTGGTCAATCAGTGTTGCAGGCTCGTAAGTCTGTGTTTCTAGGAAGATTTTTTTATCGGGTTTGGAAAACCTATATTTCATGTTGTTCTCATAAATTCTCTTGGCATTCTTTTAGAATTCCTAGAATTTTACAGTTTCTTCAGGTTGGTTTGGATAAAGGTTTGTCTGCAAGTACTTTGAAGGGACAAATCTCTGCTCTTTCTGTTTTATTTCATAGAAAGATTGCTAAACTTCCTGATATTCACTGAAGAACTTTTCTACCAAAGACTGCTTTTGAAGAAGCAATTACATCAAAATGGTAAAATTTAGTAAATTTATGCAAAGAAGACCAAGTTGCTGCTTTGCAAATGTGATCAACTGAAGCTTCATTCTTGAAAGCCCAAGAAGTTTCAACTGATCTAGTAGAATGAGCTGTAATTCTCTGAGGCGGAAATAAGCTTTGTGAATCAAAAGTTTCAACCAAGATGCCAAAGAAATGGCAGAGGCTTTCTGACCTTTCCTGGAACCAGAGAAAATTACAAATAGACTAGAAGTCTTTCTGAAATCCTTAGTAACTTCAACATAGTATTTCAAAGCTCTTACCACATCCAAAGAATGTAGAGATCTCTCAAGAGAATTCTTAGGATTAATACACAAAGAAGGAACAACAATTTCCCTATTAATAATGTTAGAATTCTCAACTTTAGACAAAAATTTAAACAAAGTCCGCAAAACAGCTCTATCTTGATGGAAAATCAGATAAGGAGACTCACAAGAGAGAGCCGATAACTCAAACTCTTCTAGCAGAAGAGATAGCCAAAAGAAATAATACTTTCCAAGAAGTAGTTTAATATCCAAAGAATGCATAGGCTCAAAAGGAGGAGCCTGCAAAATCCTTAAAAACCAAATTGAGACTCCAAGGAGGAGAAATAGATGTAATAACAGGTTTGATACGAACCAAAGCCTGAACAAAACAGTGAATATCAGGAAGTTTAGCAATCTTTCTATGAAATAAGACAGAAAGTGCCGAGATTTGTCCCTTCAAAGTACTTGCAGACAAACCCTTATCCAAACCATCCTGAAGAAACTGTAAAATCCTAGGAATTCTAAAAGAATTCCAAGAGAATTTGAGAGGAGCACCTTGAAATATAGGTTTCTTTCATGTAATTGGCAAGAGTCCATGAGCTAGTGACGTATGGGATATACAATCCTACCAGGAGGGGCAAAGTTTCCCAAACCTCAAAATGCCTATAAATGCACATCTCACCACACCCACATTTTACAAACTTTGCCTCCTATGGAGGTGGTGAAGTAAGTTTGTGCTAATATTTCTACGTTGATATGCGCTTCTCAGCATTTTTTGAAGCCTGATTCCTCTGAGAGTACAGTGAATGTGAGAGTGATGTGAAGGGAGTATCACCTATTGAATGCAATGGTTTTCCTCACGGGGATCTATTTCATAGGTTCTCTGTTATCGGTCGTAGCGATTCATCTCTTACCTCCCTTTTCAGATCGACGATATACGCTCATATTCCATTACCTCTACTGATAACAGTTTCAGTACTGGTTTAGCTATCTGCTAAATGTGGATGGGTGTCTTTTGGTAAGTATGTTTTCATTACTTAAGACACTCTCAGCTATGGTTTGGCACTTTATGTATTTATATAAAGTTCTAAATATATGTATTGTACTTATATTTGGCATGATTCAGGTTTTCAGTATATTTCCTTTTTGCAGACTGGGAAATGCTTTTTTATGAAAATGTATTTCTTATCTGGGGTATAGTCTTTTTTTCAAATTGACTGTCTTTTAAATTCGCGGGCAGAACTAGGCTCGCGAGGACGCAAAATGCCAAAATTTATTGCGTCATTCTTGGCGAGAGATTTTTTTTGGTGCAAAGTTACGTTCCTTGACGCAAATCATCTATGACGCGAGTGTGTCGTTTTTGGCGCCAAAAAATATTTTTCTGTTTGTTATGCATCATACTTGGCGCCAAATATTTTCTTTATTTAAGACCCCATTCCTTTTTGCCTCTTGCCTTTTTCTATGTCAGAGGGCTATGCTGTTTGCATTTTTTCCCATTCCTGAAACTGTTATATAAGGAAATTGATAATTTTGCTTTATATGTTGTTTTTTTTCTCTTACATTTGCAAGGTGTCTCAATCTGATCCTGTCTCAGAATTCACTGTTGGATCCAAGCTGCATGATAACAGTTCTACCAAAGCTAAGTGCATTTGTTGTAAACTTGTGGAGATTATACCTCCAGCTGTGGTTTGTAATAGTTGTCATGATAAACTTTTACATGCAGAAAATGTATCCATCAGTAGTAGTTCATTACCTGTTGCTTTTCCCTCAACATCTAATGCACAAGATATACCTGTAAATTTAAAGAATTTATTTCTGATTCTATTCAGAAGACTTTGTCTGCCATCCCACCTTCTAATGAACGTAAAAGGTCTTTTAAAATTTCTCATAGAGTTAATGAAATTTCAAATGACCGACAACATACTGATTTATCCTTTTCTGATGAGGATCTATCTGATTCAGAAGATCCTGCCTCAGATATTGGCACTGACAAATCCTCTTATTTATTTAAAATGGAGTATATTCGTTCTTCATTAAAAGAAGTGTTGATTACATTGGATTTGGAGGAAACTAGTCCTCTTGATATTAAAACTAGTAAACGTTTAAATTCTGTTTATAAAACTCCTTTGGTTATTCCAGAGGTTTTTCCAGTTCCTGATGCTATTTCTGATATGATTTCTAAAGAATGGAATAGGCCTGGTACTTCTTTTATTCCTTCTTCAAGGTTTAAAAAATTGTATCCTTTGCCAGCAGTTAGATTGGAGTTTTGGGAAAAGATCCCCAAAGTTGATGGGGCTATCTCTACACTTGCTAAACGTACTACTATTCGTATGGAAGATAGTACTTCTTTTAAAGATCCTTTAGATAGGAAACTTGAATCTTATCTAAGGAAGGCTTATTTATGTTCAGGTCATCTTCTTAGGCCTGCAATTTCTTTTGCTGGTGTTGCAGCTGCTTTAAATTTTTGGTTGGAAACTTAAGCGCAACAAGTATCAGATCATGATTTGTCTAGCATTGTTAAGTTAAGCCAACATGCTAATATTTTCATTTTGTGATGCCATTTTTGTATATCATCAAAATTGATGTTAGATATATGTCTTTAGCTTTTTTAGCTAGAAGAGCATTGTGGCTCAAATCTTGGAATGCTGATATGACTTCTAATTCCAGATTGCTATCTCTTTCTTTCCAAGGTAATAAATTATTTGGTTCTCAGTTGGATTCAATAATTTCAACTGTCACTGGGGAGAAGGGAATTTTTTTTGCCTCAGGATAAAAAACCTAAAGGTAAATCTAAAGTTTCTAACCGTTTTCGTTCCTTTCAACATAATAAGGAACAGAAATCTAATCCTTCCCCAAAGGAATCTGTTTCCAATTGGAAGCCTTCCTCAAATTGGAAAAAATCCAAGCCTTTTAAGAGATCAAAGCCAGCCCACAAGTCCGCATGAAGGTGCGGCCCTAATTCCAGCTCAGCTGGTAGGGGGCAGATTAAAATTCTTCAAAGATGTTTGGATCAATTCAGTCCAAAATCATTGGATTCAGAGTATTGTCTCTCAGGGGTACAGAATAGGATTCAGAGTAAGACCACCTGTGAGAAGATTTTTTCTCTTGCGCATTCCAGCGAACCCAGTAAAGGCTCAGGCTTTCCTGAAGTGTGTTTCAAACCTGGAGTTATCGGGTAATCATGCCAGTTCAGAAACAGGGCCTGGGGTTTTATTCAAATCTATTCATTGTCCCAAAGAAAGAAAATTCATTCAGATCAGTTTTGGATCTAAAGATTTTGAATCGATATTTAAGAGTACCAGCTTGCAAAATAGTGACTATAAGGACTATTCTGCCTTTTGTTCAGCAAGGGCATTATATGTCCACAATAGACTTACAGGATGCATATCTTCATATTCCGATTCATCCGGATCACTATCAGTTCCTGAGATTCTCTTTTCTAGACAAGCATTACCAATTTGCTGCTCTTCCTTTTGGCCTAGCAACAGCTCCAAGAATCTTTTCAAAGATTCTCGGTGCCCTACTCTCTGTAATCAGAGAGCGGGGTATTGCAGTGTTTCCTTATTTGGACGATATCTTGGTACTCGCTTAGTCTTTACGTTCTGCAGAATCTCACGTGAATCAAGTAGTGTTGTTTCTTCAAAGACATGGTTGGAGGATTAATTTACCAAAATGTTTTTTGATTCCTCAGACAAAGGTAACCTTTTTAGGTTTCCAGATAGATTCAGTGTCCATGACTTTGTCTCTAGCAGACAAAAGACGTTTAAAATTGGTTGCAGCCTGTCGGAACCTTCAGTCTCAGTCATTCCCTTCAGTAACTATGTGCATGGAAGTTTTAGGTATCATGACTGCAGCATCGGACGCAAGCCCCTTTGCTCGTTTTCACATGAGACCTCTTCAGCTTTGTATGCTGAACCAATGGTGCAGGGATTAAACAAAGATATCACAATTAATATCCTTAAATCCCAATGTTCGACTTTCTCTGACTTGGTGGTTAGATCACTATCGTATAATTTTAGGGGCCTCTTTCGTTCATCCAACCTGGACTGTGATCACAACAGATGCAAGTCTTTCAGGTTGGGGAGCTGTTTGGGGATCTCTGACAGCACATGGGGTTTGGAAATCTCAAGAGGCGAGATTATCAATCAATATTTTGGAAACAGATTCCTTTGGGGAAGGATTGGTAACTTTTGTACTGAAATATTTTGGAACTCTGTGCAATCCTCAGGGCTCTTCAGTTTTAGCCTCTATTGAAGAGAGAACTGTTCATTTGTTTTCAGACAGACAATATCACAACTGTGGCATATGTCAATTATCAGGGTGGGACTCACAGTCCTCAAGCTATGAAAGAAGTATCTCGGATACTTGTTTGGGCGGAATCCAGCTCCTGTCTAATTTCTGCGGTTCATATCCCAGGTATAGACAGTTGGGAAGCGGATTATCTCAGTCGTCAGACTCCATCCAGATGTGTTTTCTCAAATTGTTCAGATGTGGGGGCTACCAGAAGTAGATCTGATGGCTTCTCATCTAAACAAAAAACTTCCCAGGTACCTGTTCAGGTCCAGGGATCCTCAGGCGGAAGCAGTGGATGCGTTGACACGTCCTTGGTGTTATCAACCGGCTTATATTTCTTTTACAAAGATATGACGAGTCCACGGATTTCATCCTTACTTGTGGGATTTTAACCTCCTGCTAACAGGAAGTGGCAAAGAGCACCACAGCAGAGCTGTATATATAGCCCCTCCCCTTCCCCTAAACCCCCAGTCATTCTCTTTGCCTGTGTTATACTAGGAGGACATGGTAAAGTGAGGTGTTAGTTTTAGTTTCTTCAATCAAGAAGTTTTTTATTTTAAATGGTACCGGTGCGTACTATTTTCCTCAGGGGGATATGGAAGAAGATTTCTGCCCTGAGGTTTGATGATCTTAGCATTTGTAACTAAGATCCACGCTGGTTCCCACAAGACGTCTGAAGGTAACCATGAGACATCTTCACTGTGGAGACCGGTTTCATGCTACAAGCAGCATTAAGGTATGTGCAGCCTTTTTTTCTGAGGAGACTTGGTATAGCAGAACTGGCTGGCATTATTTCCCTGTATGGGGATGGGGTAAGCAGTAAAACCTATTTTAATAAGAGGGGTGTTACTGGAGTCCCTATATTATATTTATCATTAGTTGATATTTGGGCATTATGTGACATGGGAGACAATTTAAAAAACAATGTTTTATGTTGGGGGTTTTGGCACTTAAAACTTATTGGTTTTATGCTTGAGGGTTGTATTGTGTGTGTATTTCTACTTTAGTGCAAAACTGCATTCCCATGCGGTATTGTTTGGGCCTACTCCAACTTTTGACCTTAAGGGACGGAGCCTATTTTGGCGCATTTCCTTCAGGCTTAGCAGCAGCAAACAGTAACTCGGTGGCTCCTGGACTGTGTAGCTGGTCTGAAGGGTTGGAAACATGATTCGAAGTACTCTGGGGGCAGGTAAGCGCCACAGCAGAGCTGTGGCGAGGTGTAGAGGCTATTTTTATCTATCTTTTGACTAGATGTTGATATAAGTACTTCTAAAGCCTTATTTCTGCACTTGCTTCTGGGTGCAGTAATTTTTGGATTAACCAACAATATTTAAGTTAAATTTAGGAATATTTTAACGTTTTTTGTGCATTTTGGAAAAATTGTTCACTTTTTCTTTTCTTAAAGGCACAGTACACGTTTTTTCTAATGTTTATTTTATGCTATAAATAAGTGTTTAAACGACACTTGTGGTATTACTAGTCTGTTCAACATGTCTGACATTGAGGTTTCTCATTGTTCTATGTGTTTAGAAGCTATTGTGCAACCCCCTTTAACATTGTGTAACTTTTGTACTGAAAGGGCTTTACAATGTAAAACGCATATTTTAAATAAAGTAAGTGTGCCTAAGGATGATTCTCAGTCTGAAGAGAATCAGGATATGCCATCCAATTCTCCCCAAGTGTCACAACCTTTAACGCCCACACAAGCGACGCCTAGTACTTCTAGTGTGTCTAATTCCTTTACTCTGCAGGAGATGGCTGCAGTTATGTCAACTACCCTTACAGAGGTATTGTCTAAATTACCAGTGTTGCAGGGTAAACGCAGTAGGTCAAGTATTAATGTAAATACTGAATCCTCTTATGCTTTATTAGCTATTTCCGATGTTCCCTCACAGTGCTCTGAGTTGGGGATCAGGGAATTACTGTCTGAGGGTAAAATTTCTGATTTAGGGAATGTTTTGCCTCAGACAGATTCGGATGCTATGTCATTTAAATTTAAGCTTGAACACCTCCGCCTGTTACTTTAGCGATTCTGGATGATTGTGACCCTATTGTGATTCCTCCAGAGAAATTGTGTAAAATGGATAAATATTTGGAAGTAACTACTTAGACTGATATTTTTCCGGTTCCTAAGAGAATTTTGGAAATTGTTAGAAAGGAATGGGATAGACAATGGGATAGAGAAAATTTTTCCCATATCAGATACCATTCGGGACTCATGGCAAACGGTCCCTAAGGTAGAGGGAGCTATATCTACCCTAGCTAAGCATACTACTATACCTATTGAGGATAGTTGTGCTTTCAAAGACCCTATGGATAAGAAATTAGAGGGTCTTCTAAAGAGATTATTTGTTAATCAGGAGTTTCTTTTACAACCTACAGCTTGCATTGTTCCAGTAACTACTGCAGCAGCTTTCTGGTTTGAGGCTCTAGAAGAGTCTCTTAAGGTTGAGATTCCATTAGATGACATCTTAGATAGAATTAAGGCTCTCAAGCTAGCTAATTCTTTTATTACTGATGCCGCTTTTCAAATTGCTACATTAGCGGCAAAAAATGCAGAATTTGCTATTTAAGCACGTAGGGCATTGTGGTTCAAATCTTGGTCTGCTGATGTGTTATCAAAACATAAGCTTTTAGCTATTCCTTTTAAAGGTAAGACCCTTTTCGGGCCAAAATTGAAGGAAATCATTTCTGATATTACAGGAGGTAAAGGCCATGCCCTACCTCAGGATAAATCGGTTAAAATGAGGGGTAAACAGAATAATTTTCGTTCCTTTTGGAACTTTAAAGGAGGACACCCCCGCTTCTTCTTCCTCAAAGCAGGAAGGGAATTTTACCCAATCTAAGTCAGTCTGGAGACCTAATCAGAACTGGAATGGGTAAACAATCCAGAAATCCCGCTGCTGCTCCTAAGATAGCATGAAGAGGCAGCCCCCGATCCGGGACTGGATCTAGTAGGGGGCAGACTCTCTTTCTTTGCTCAGGCTTGGGCAAGAGATATTCAGGATCCCTGGGCACTAGAAATAGTGACCCATGGTTATCAATTGGAATTCAAGGACTTTCTCCCAAGAGGGAGATTTCATCTTTCAAATTTATTTGCAAACCAGATAAAAAGAGAGGTGTTCTTACGCTGTGTAAAAGACCTTTCTACTATGGGAGTAATTTGTCCACTTCCAAAATTGGAACAGGGACAGGGGTTTTACTCAAACCTATTTGTGGTTCCCAAAAAGAGGGAACTTTCAGACCCATTTTAGATCTCAAGTGTCTAAACAAGTTTTCTCCAACATAGGTGTGTCCGGTCCACGGCGTCATCCTTACTTGTGGGATATTCTCTTCCCCAACAGGAAATGGCAAAGAGCCCAGCAAAGCTGGTCACATGATCCCTCCTAGGCTCCGCCTACCTCAGTCATTCTCTTTGCCGTTGTACAGGCAACATCTCCACGGAGATGGCTTAGAGTTTTTTAGTGTTTAACTGTAGTTTTTATTATTCAATCAAGAGTTTGTTATTTTGAAATAGTGCTGGTATGTACTATTTACTCAGAAACAGAAAAGAGATGAAGATTTCTGTTTGTATGAGGAAAATGATTTTAGCAACCGTCACTAAAATCCATGGCTGTTCCACACAGGACTGTTGAGAGCAATTAACTTCAGTTGGGGGAACAGTGTGCAGTCTCTTGCTGCTTGAGGTATGACACATTCTAACAAGACGATGTAATGCTGGAAGCTGTCATTTTCCCTATGGGATCCGGTAAGCCATGTTTATTACGATCGTAAATAAGGGCTTCACAAGGGCTTATTAAAACTGTAGACTTTTTCTGGGCTAAATCGATTCATTATTAACACATATTTAGCCTTGAGGAATCAGTTTATCTGGGTATTTTGATATAATAATATCGGCAGGCACTGTTTTAGACACCTTATTCTTTAGGGGCTTTCCCAAAGCATAAGCAGAGCCTCATTTTCGCGCCGGTGTGGCGCACTTGTTTTTGAGAGGCATGGCATGCAGTCGCATGTGAGAGGAGCTCTGATACTTAGAAAAGACTTTCTGAAGGCGTCATTTGGTATCGTATTCCCCTTTGGGCTTGGTTGGGTCTCAGCAAAGCAGATACCAGGGACTGTAAAGGGGTTAAAGTTCAAAACGGCTCCGGTTCCGTTATTTTAAGGGTTAAAGCTTCCAAATTTGGTGTGCAATACTTTTAAGGCTTTAAGACTCTGTGGTGAAAATTTGGTGAATTTTGAACAATTCCTTCATGTTTTTTCGCAATTGCAGTAATAAAGTGTGTTCAGTTTAAAATTTAAAGTGACAGTAACGGTTTTATTTCAAAACGTTTTTTGTACTTTGTTATCAAGTTTATGCCTGTTTAACATGTCTGAACTACCAGATAGACTGTGTTCTGAATGTGGGGAAGCCAGAATTCCTATTCATTTAAATAAATGTGATTTATGTGATAATGATAATGATGCCCAAGATGATTCCTCAAGTGAGGGGAGTAAGCATGGTACTGCATCATTCCCTCCTTCGTCTACACGAGTCTTGCCCACTCAGGAGGCCCCTAGTACATCTAGCGCGCCAATACTCCTTACTATGCAACAATTAACGGCTGTAATGGATAATTCTGTCAAAAACATTTTAGCCAAAATGAACACTTATCAGCGTAAGCGCGGCTGCTCTGTTTTAGATACTGAAGAGCATGACGACGCTGATAATAATATTTCTGAAGGGCCCCTAACCCAGTCTGATGGGGCCAGGGAGGTTTTGTCTGAGGGAGAAATTACTGATTCAGGGAACATTTCTCAACAGGCTGAACCTGATGTGATTGCATTTAAATTTAAGTTGGAACATCTCCGCATTCTGCTTAAGGAGGTATTATCCACTCTGGATGATTGTGACAAGTTGGTCATCCCAGAGAAACTTTGTAAAATGGACAAGTTCCTAGAGGTGCCGGGGCTCCCAGAAGCTTTTCCTATACCCAAGCGGGTGGCGGACATTGTTAATAAAGAATGGGAAAGGCCCGGTATTCCTTTCGTCCCTCCCCCCATATTTAAAAAATTGTTTCCTATGGTCGACCCCAGAAAGGACTTATGGCAGACAGTCCCCAAGGTCGAGGGAGCGGTTTCCACTTTAAACAAACGCACCACTATACCCATAGAGGATAGTTGTGCTTTCAAAGATCCTATGGATAAAAAATTAGAAGGTTTGCTTAAAAAGATGTTTGTTCAGCAAGGTTACCTTCTACAACCAATTTCATGCATTGTCCCTGTCGCTACAGCCGCATGTTTCTGGTTCGATGATCTGATAAGAGCGGTCGATAGTGATTCTCCTCCTTTGGAGGAGATTATGGACAGAATCAATGCTCTCAAATTGGCTAATTCTTTCACCCTAGACGCCACTTTGCAATTGGCTAGGTTAGCGGCTAAGAATTCTGGGTTTGCTATTGTGGCGCGCAGAGCGCTTTGGTTGAAATCTTGGTCGGCTGATGCGTCTTCCAAGAACAAGCTACTTAACATTCCTTTCAAGGGGAAAACGCTGTTTGGCCCTGACTTGAAAGAGATTATCTCTGATATCACTGGGGGTAAGGGCCACGCCCTTCCTCAGGATCGGCCTTTCAAGGCAAAAAATAAACCTAATTTTCGTCCCTTTCGTAGAAACGGACCAGCCCAAGGTGCTACGTCCTCTAAGCAAGAGGGTAATACTTCTCAAGCCAAGCCAGCTTGGAGACCAATGCAAGGCTGGAACAAGGGAAAGCAGGCCAAGAAACCTGCCACTGCTACCAAGACAGCATGAAATGTTGGCCCCCGATCCGGGACCGGATCTGGTGGGGGGCAGACTCTCTCTCTTCGCTCAGGCTTGGGCAAGAGATGTTCTGGATCCTTGGGCGCTAGAAATAGTCTACCAAGGTTATCTTCTGGAATTCAAGGGACTTCCCCCAAGGGGGAGGTTCCACAGGTCTCAGTTGTCTTCAGACCACATAAAAAGACAGGCATTCTTACATTGTGTAGAAGACCTGTTAAAAATGGGAGTGATTCATCCTGTTCCATTAAGAGAACAAGGGATAGGGTTCTACTCCAATCTGTTCATAGTTCCCAAAAAAGAGGGAACGTTCAGACCAATCTTAGATCTCAAGATCTTAAACAAGTTTCTCAAGGTTCCATCGTTCAAGATGGAAACCATTCGAACTATTCTTCCTTCCATCCAGGAAGGTCAATTCATGACCACGGTGGATTTAAAGGACGCGTATCTACATATTCCTATCCACAAGGAACATCATCGGTTCCTAAGGTTCGCATTCCTGGACAAACATTACCAGTTCGTGGCGCTTCCTTTCGGATTAGCCACTGCTCCAAGGATTTTCACAAAGGTACTAGGGTCCCTTCTAGCTGTGCTAAGACCAAGGGGCATTGCTGTAGTACCTTACTTGGACGACATTCTGATTCAAGCGTCGTCCCTTCCTCAAGCAAAGGCTCACACGGACATTGTCCTGGCCTTTCTCAGATCTCACGGGTGGAAAGTGAACGTGGAAAAGAGTTCTCTATCCCCGTCAACAAGGGTTCCCTTCTTGGGAACAATAATAGACTCCTTAGAAATGAGGATTTTTCTGACAGAGGCCAGAAAAACAAAGCTTCTAGACTCTTGTCGGATACTTCATTCCGTTCCTCTTCCTTCCATAGCTCAGTGCATGGAAGTGATCGGGTTGATGGTAGCGGCAATGGACATAGTTCCTTTTGCGCGCATTCATCTAAGACCATTACAACTGTGCATGCTCAGTCAGTGGAATGGGGACTATACAGACTTGTCTCCGAAGATACAAGTAAATCAGAGGACCAGGGACTCACTCCGTTGGTGGCTGTCCCTGGACAACCTGTCACAAGGGATGACATTCCGCAGACCAGAGTGGGTCATTGTCACGACCGACGCCAGTCTGATGGGCTGGGGCGCGGTCTGGGGATCCCTGAAAGCTCAGGGTCTTTGGTCTCGGGAAGAATCTCTTCTACCGATAAATATTCTGGAACTGAGAGCGATATTCAATGCTCTCAAGGCTTGGCCTCAGCTAGCGAGGGCCAAGTTCATACGGTTTCAATCAGACAACATGACAACTGTTGCGTACATCAACCATCAGGGGGGAACAAGGAGTTCCCTAGCGATGGAAGAAGTGACCAAAATCATTCTATGGGCGGAGTCTCACTCCTGCCACCTGTCTGCTATCCACATCCCAGGAGTGGAAAATTGGGAAGCGGATTTTCTGAGTCGTCAGACATTGCATCCGGGGGAGTGGGAACTCCATCCGGAAATCTTTGCCCAAGTCACTCAGCTGTGGGGCATTCCAGACATGGATCTGATGGCCTCTCGTCAGAACTTCAAAGTTCCTTGCTACGGGTCCAGATCCAGGGATCCCAAGGCGGCTCTAGTGGATGCACTAGTAGCACCTTGGACCTTCAAGCTAGCTTATGTGTTCCCGCCGTTTCCTCTCATCCCCAGGCTGGTAGCCAGGATCAATCAGGAGAGGGCGTCGGTGATCTTGATAGCTCCTGCGTGGCCACGCAGGACTTGGTATGCAGATCTGGTGAATATGTCATCGGCTCCACCTTGGAAGCTACCTTTGAGACGAGACCTTCTTGTTCAGGGTCCGTTCGAACATCCGAATCTGGTTTCACTCCAGCTGACTGCTTGGAGATTGAACGCTTGATTTTATCGAAGCGAGGGTTCTCAGATTCTGTTATTGATACTCTTGTTCAGGCCAGAAAGCCTGTAACTAGAAAGATTTACCACAAAATTTGGAAAAAATATATCTGTTGGTGTGAATCTAAAGGATTCTCTTGGGACAAGGTTAAGATTCCTAGGATTCTATCCTTCCTTCAAGAAGGATTGGAAAAAGGATTATCTGCAAGTTCCCTGAAGGGACAGATTTCTGCCTTGTCGGTGTTACTTCACAAAAAACTGGCTGCTGTGCCAGATGTTCAAGCCTTTGTTCAGGCTCTGGTTAGAATTAAGCCTGTTTACAAACCTTTGACTCCTCCTTGGAGTCTCAATTTAGTTCTTTCAGTTCTTCAGGGGGTTCCGTTTGAACCCTTGCATTCCGTTGATATTAAGTTATTATCTTGGAAAGTTTTGTTTTTAGTTGCAATTTCTTCTGCTAGAAGAGTTTCAGAATTATCTGCTCTGCAGTGTTCTCCTCCTTATCTGGTGTTCCATGCAGATAAGGTGGTTTTACGTACTAAACCTGGTTTTCTTCCAAAAGTTGTTTCTAACAAAAACATTAACCAGGAGATTATCGTACCTTCTCTGTGTCCGAAACCAGTTTCAAAGAAGGAACGTTTGTCGCACAATTTGGATGTTGTTCGCGCTCTAAAATTCTATTTAGATGCTACAAAGGATTTTAGACAAACATCTTCCTTGTTTGTTGTTTATTCTGGTAAAAGGAGAGGTCAAAAAGCAACTTCTACCTCTCTCTCTTTTTGGATTAAAAGCATCATCAGATTGGCTTACGAGACTGCCGGACGGCAGCCTCCCGAAAGAATCACAGCTCATTCCACTAGGGCTGTGGCTTCCACATGGGCCTTCAAGAACGAGGCTTCTGTTGATCAGATATGTAGGGCAGCGACTTGGTCTTCACTGCACACTTTTACCAAATTTTACAAGTTTGATACTTTTGCTTCTTCTGAGGCTATTTTTGGGAGAAAGGTTTTGCAAGCCGTGGTGCCTTCCATTTAGGTGACCTGATTTGCTCCCTCCCTTCATCCGTGTCCTAAAGCTTTGGTATTGGTTCCCACAAGTAATGATGACGCCGTGGACCGGACACACCTATGTTGGAGAAAACAGAATTTATGTTTACCTGATAAATTACTTTCTCCAACGGTGTGTCCGGTCCACGGCCCGCCCAGGTTTTTTTAATAAGGTCTGATAATTTATTTTCTTTAACTACAGTCACCACGGTACCATATGGTTTCTCCTATGCAAATATTCCTCCTTAACGTCGGTCGAATGACTGGGGTAGGCGGAGCCTAGGAGGGATCATGTGACCAGCTTTGCTGGGCTCTTTGCCATTTCCTGTTGGGGAAGAGAATATCCCACAAGTAAGGATGACGCCGTGGACCGGACACACCGTTGGAGAAAGTAATTTATCAGGTAAACATAAATTCTGTTTCTCAGAGTCCCATCGTTCAAGATGGAGACTATACGAACAATCTTACCAATGATCCAGGAGAGTCAATATATGACTTCCGTGGATTTAAAGGATGCTTACCTTCATATTCCAATCCACAAGGATCATCATCGGTTTCTAAGGTTTGCCTTCTTGGACAAACATTATCAGTTTGTGGCTCTTCCTTTCGGGTTGGCCACAGCACCCAGAATCTTCACAAAGGTTCTAGGGTCTCTTTTGGCGGTTCTCAGACCGCGAGGAATAGCGGTTGCGCCTTAACTGGACGATATTCTGATTCAGGCATCAACATATCATCTGACAAACTCTCACACGGACACAGTGTTGTCTTTTCTGAGAACCCACAGCTGGAAGGTGAACATAAAGAGTTCACTTGTCCCACAGACAAGGGTTCCTTTCTTGGGAACTCTGATAGACTCGGTAGCCATGAAAAATTTTCTGACGGAGGTCAGAAAATGAAAGATTCTAAATACTTGCCGAGCATTTCAGTCCATTCCTCGGCCATCAGTGGCTCAGTGTATGGAGGTAATTGGATTTATGGTAGCAGCAATGGACATTGTTCCGTTTGCTTGCTTTCATCTCAGATCACTGCAACTGTGCATGCTTGGACAGTGGAATGGGGATTATGCGGATTTATCTCCTCAGATAAATCTGGATCAAGAGACCAGAAACTCTCTTCTTTGATGGTTGTCTCCGAATCATCTGTCCCAAGGGACTTGTTTCCGCAGACCCTCGTGGGTGATAGTGACAACAGATGCCAGCCTTCTGGGCTGGGGTGCAGTTTGTAACTCCCTGAAGGCTCAGGGTGTTTGGACTCAAGTGGAGTTTCTACTTCCAATCAATATTCTGGAACTGAGAGCAATATTCAATACGCATCAGATTCCAGTCGGACAACATCACGACTGTGGCATTTATCAATCATCAGGGGGGAACAAGGAGTTCCTTAGCGATGATAGAGGTATCCAAGATAATCAGTTGGGAGGAGGCCCACTCTTGTCATCTGTCAGCAATCTACATCCCAGGAGTAGAGAACTGGGAAGCAGATTTTCTAAGTCGGCAGACTTTTCATCCGGGGAAGTGGGAACTTCACCCGGAGGTATTTGCCTCATTGATTCTCAGATGGGGCAGACTGGAATTGGATTTGATGGCATCTCGACAGAATGCCAAGCTTCCAAGATACTGATCCCGGTCAAGGGATCCTCAGGCCGAACTGATAGATGCCTTGGCAGTGCCTTGGTTGTTCAACCTAGCTTATGTGTTTCCGCCGTTTCCTCTACTTCCACGCGTGATTGCTCAAATCTAACAGGAGAGAGCTTCAGTGATCCTGATAGCGCCTGCGTGGCCATGCAGGATTTGGTATGCGGATCTAGTGGACATGTCCTCTCTGCCACCGTGGAAACTTCTCGTTCAAGGTCCTTTCCAACATCCAAATCTAATTTCTCTGCAGCTGACTGCGTGGAGATTGAACGCTTGATTTTATCGAAGCGAGGATTCTCTGATTCGGTCATCAATACTTTGATATAGGCTAGAAAGCCTGTCACTAGAAAAAGCTATCATAAGATATGGTGTAAATATCTTTATTGGTGTGAATCCAAGAGTTACTCATGGAGTAAAGTTGGGATTCCTAGGATTCTGTCTTTTCTCCAAGAAGGATTGGAGAAAGGGTTATCAGCAAGTTCCTTAAGGAGACAAATTTCAGCTTTGTCAATTCTGTTTCACAATCGTTTGGCAAATGTACCAGATGTTCAGTCTTTTTGTCAGGCTTTATCTAGAATTAAGCCTGTATTTAAACCCATTACTCCTCCCTGGAGTTTGAATTTAGTTCTTCAAGTTCTTCAAGGGGTTCCGTTTGAACCCATGCATTCCATGGATCGCAAATTGTTATCCTGGAAAGTTCTGTTTTTAGGTTGTTTCAAATAAGAATATTAATCAGGAAATTGTTGTTCCTTCCTTATGTCCTAACGCTTTTTCTAAGAAGGAGCGTATGTTGCATAATTTGGATGTGGTCCATGCCTTAAAGTTTTACTTATAGGCAACTAAGGATTTCCGTCAATCTTCTTCTTTATTCATTGTTTATTCTTGAATGCGTAGGGGTCAGAAAGCTACGGCTACCTCTCTTTCTTTTTGGCTGAGAAGTATCATCCGCCTGGCATATGAGACTGCTGGACAGCAGCCTACTGAAAGAATTATGGCTCATTCTACTAGGGCTGTGGCTTCCACATGGGCTTTTAAAAGTGATGCATCTGTTGAACAGATTTGTAAGGCTGCGACTTGGTCGTCCCATCACACTTTTTCCAAATTTTACAAATTTGATACTTTTGCTTCTGAGGCTATTTTTGGGAGAAAGGTTCTTCAAGCAGTGGTGCCTTCTGTTTAGGTTCCTGTCTTGTCCCTCCCTTTCATCTGTGTCCTATTGCTTTGGTATTGGTTTCCCACAAGTAAGGATGAAATCCGTGGACTCGTCATATCTTTGTAAAAGAAAACTAAATTTATGCTTACCTGATAAATAACTTTCTTTTACGATATGACGAGTCCACGGCCCACCCTGTTCTTTTCAAGACAGTTTTTCTTTATTTTTTTGTAAACTTCAGTCACTTCTGCACCTTTTAGCCTTTCCTTTTTCTCTTCCTATACCTTCGGCCGAATGACTAAGGGTGGAGGGGAAGGGGAGGGGCTATATATACAGCTCTGCTATGGTGCTCTCTGCCACTTCCTGTTAGCAGGAGGTTAATATCCCACAAGTAAGGATGAAATCTGTGGACTCGTCATATCGTAAAAGAAAGTAATTTATCAGGTAAGCATAAATTTTGTTTTTTCCACCTCTAGTTCTTCCAAGAGTGATCTCCAAAATCATCATGGAGCAATTGTTTGTGCTGCTGGTGGCTCCAGCATGGCCTCACAGGTTTTGGTATGCGGATCTTGTTCGGATGTCCAGTTGCCAACCTTGGCCACTTCCATTAAAGCCAGACCTTCTATCTCAAGGTCCGTTTTTCCATCCGGATCTCAAATCATTAATTTGAAGGTATGGAAATTGAACGCTTAGTGCTTAGTCATAGAGGTTTCTCTGACTCAGGGATTAATACTATGTTGCAGGCTCGTAAATCTGTTTCTAGAAAGATTTATTATCGAGTTTGGAAGACTTACATTTCATGGTGTTCTTCTCATAAATTCTCTTGGCATTCTTTTAGAATTCCTAGAATTTTACAGTTTCTTCAGGATAATTTGGATAAAGGTTTGTCTGCAAGTTCCTTGAAAGGACAAATCTCTGCTCTTTCTGTTTTATTCCACAGGAAAATGGCTAAACTTCCTGATATTCATTGTTTTTTACAGGCTTTGGTTCATATCAAGCCTGTCATTAATTCAATCTCTCCTCCTTGGAGTCTTAATTTGGTTTTGAAGGCTTTACATGCTCCTCCCTTTGAGCCTATGCATTCTTTGGACATTAAACTACTTTCTTGCAAATTGTTGTTCCTTTTGGCCATCTCTTCTGCTAGAAGAGTTTCTGAATTATTTGCTCTCTCTTGTGAATCTCCTTTTCTGATTTTTCAGCAGGATAAGGCAGTTTTGCAGACTTCATTTAAATTCTTACCTAAGGTTGTGAATTCTAACAACATTAATAGAGAAATTATTGTCCCTTCTTTGTGTCCTATTTCTAAGGATTCCTTGGAGAGATCTTTACATTCTTTGGATGTGGTGAGAGCTCTGAAATATTATGTTGAAGCTACTAAAGATTTCAGGAAGACTTCTAGTCTGTTTGTTATCTTGTCTGGTTCCAGGAAAGGTCAGAAGGCTTCTGCCGTTTCTTTGACATCGTGGTTAAAGCTTTTGATTCATCAAGCTTATTTGGAGTCGGGTAAAACCCCACCTCAGAGAATTACAGCTCATTCTACTAGATCAGTCTCCACTTTTAAGAATGAAGCTTCAGTTGATCAGATTTGCAAAGTAGCATCTTGGTCTTCTTTGCATACATTTACTAAATTCTACCATTTTGATGTGTTTGCTTCTTCGGAAGCAGTTTTTGGTAGGAAAGTTCTTCAGGCAGCTGTTTCAGTTTGATTCTTCTGCTTATGATTTAAGTTTTTCTTTTTGTTTTATGAGAGTAAACTTATATTTGGGTTGTGGTTTTATTTTTTTCAGCGAAATGGCTGTTTTTATTTTGACCCTCCCTCATTAGTGACTCTTGCGTGTAGTTCCACATCTTGGGTATTGCTATCCTAAACGTCACTAGCTCATGGACTCTTACCAGTTATATGAAAGAGAACCTAATTTATGTAAGAACTTACCTGATAAATTAATATCTTTCATATTGGCAAGAATCCATGAGGCCCACCCTTTTTTATGGTGGTTATGATTTCTTTCATGTAATTAGCAAGAGTCCATGAGCTAGTGACGTATGGGATATACATTCCTACCAGGAGGGGCAAAGTTTCCCAAACCTCAAAATGCCTATAAATACACCCCTCACCACACCCACAAATCAGTTTTACAAACTTTGCCTCCTATGGAGGTGGTGAAGTAAGTTTGTGCTAGATTCTACGTTGATATGCACTCCGCAGCAGGTTGGAGCCCGGTTTTCCTCTCAGCGTGCAGTGAATGTCAGAGGGATGTGAGGAGAGTATTGCCTATTTGAATGCAATGATCTCCTTCTACGGGGTCTATTTCATAGGTTCTCTGTTATCGGTCGTAGAGATTCATACGTGTCGCCGGAAGTTGCGTCATTTTTGACGTTCTTTTGCGTCAAAAGTGTCGGCGTTCCCGATGTGGCGTCATTTTTGGCGCCAAAAGCATTTAGGCGCCAAATAATGTGGGCGTCTTATTTGGCGCTAAAAAAATATGGGCGTCGCTTTTGTCTCCACATTATTTAAGTCTCATTATTTATTGCTTCTGGTTGCTAGAAGCTTGTTCACTGGCATTTTTTTCCCATTCCTGAAACTGTCATTTAAGGAATTTGATCAATTTTGCTTTATATGTTGTTTTTTCTATTACATATCGCAAGATGTTCCACGTTGCAACTGAGTCAGAAGATACTTCAGGAAAATCGCTGCCCGGTGCTGGAGCTACCAAAGCTAAGTGTATCACTTTTGGTATCTGTTCCTTCAGCTGTTGTTTGTATTAAATGTTATGACAAACTTGCAGATAAAATTTCCTTTAGTACTGTTACATTACCTGTTGCTGTTCCGTCAACATCTAATACTCGGTGTTCCTGATAACATAAGAGATTTTGTTTCTAAATCCATTAAGAAGGCTATGTCTGTTATTTCTCCTTCTAGTATACATAAAAGTCTTTTAAAACTTCTCTTTTTTCAGATGAATTTTTAAATGAACATCATCATTCTGATACTGATGGTTCAGAGGTTTCTGTCTCAGAGGTTGATGCTGATAAATCTTTGTATTTGTTCAAGATGGAATTTATTCGTTCTTTATTTAAAGAAGTATTAATTGCATTAGAAATAGAGGATTCTGGTCCTCTTGATACTAAAACTAAACGTTTAAATAAGGTTTTAAAATCTCCTGTAGTTATTCCAGAAGTGTTTCCTGTCCCTGATGCTATTTCTGAAGTAATTTCCAGGGAATGGAATAATTTGGGTAATTCATTTACTCCTTTTAAAAAGTTTAAAGCAATTATATCCTGTGCCATCTGACAGATTAGAGTTTGGGACAAAATCCCTAAGGTTAATGGGGCTGTCTCTACTCCTGCTATATTTTTAGCGGATGTTGCTGCAGCTTCAACTTTTTGGTTAGAAGCTTTAGCGCAACAGGTAACAGATCATAATTCTCATAGCATTATTATTCTATAACATGCTAATTATTTTATTTGTGATGCCATCTTTGATATCATTAGAATTGATGTCAGGTATATGTCTCTAACTATTTTAGTTAGAAGAGCTTTATGGCTTAAAACTTGGAATGCTGATATGTCTTCTAAGTCAACTTTGCTATCCCTTTCTTTCCAGGGTAATAAATTATTCGGTTCTCAGTTGGATTCTTTTATCTCAACTGTTACTGGAAGGAAGGGAACTTTTTTACCACAGGATAAAAAATCTGAGGTAAATTTAGGTCTAATAATTGTTTTCGTTCCTTTCATCACAACAAGGAACAAAAGCCTGATCCTTCATCCTCAGGAGCGGTATCAGTTTGGAAATCTTCTTCACTTTGGAATATATCCAAGCCTTATAGAAACCCAAAGCCAGCTCCTAAGTCCCCATGAAGGTGCGGCCCTCATTCCAGCTCAGCTGGTATGGGGCAGTTTACGTTCTTTTCAAAGAAATTTGGATCAATTCCGTTCACAATCTCTGGTTTCAGAACATTGTTTCAGAAGGGTACAGAATTGGCTTCAAGTTAAGGCCTCCTGCAAAGAGATTTCTTTCATGTAATTAGCAAGAGTCCATGAGCTAGTGACGTATGGGATATACATTCCTACCAGGAGGGGCAAAGTTTCCCAAACCTCAAAATGCCTACAAATACACCCCTCACCACACCCACAAATCAGTTTTACAAACTTTGCCTCCTATGGAGGTGGTGAAGTAAGTTTGTGCTAGATTCTACGTTGATATGCGCTCCGCAGCAGGTTGGAGCCCGGTTTTCCTCTCAGCGTGCAGTGAATGTCAGAGGGATGTGAGGAGAGTATTGCCTGTTTGAATTCAATGATCTCCTTCTACGGGGTCTATTTCATAGGTTCTCTGTTATCGGTCGTAGAGATTCATCTCTTACCTCCCTTTTCAGATCGACGATATACTCTTATATATATACCATTACCTCTGCTGATTTTCGTTTCAGTACTGGTTTGGCTTTCTACAAACATGTAGATGAGTGTCCTGGGGTAAGTAAGTCTTATTTTCTGTGACACTCTAAGCTATGGTTGGGCACTTTTTTAATAAAGTTCTAAATATATGTATTCAAACATTTATTTGCCTTGACTCAGGATGTTCAACATTCCTTATTTTCAGACAGTCAGTTTCATATTTGGGATAATGCACTTGAATCAATTATTTTTCTTACCTTAAAAATTTGACTTTTTTCCCTGTGGGCTGTTAGGCTCGTGGGGGCTGAAAATGCTTCATTTTATTGCGTCATTCTTGGCGCAGACTTTTTTGGCGCAAAAAATCTTTTTTGTTTCCGGCGTCATACGTGTCGCCGGAAGTTGCGTCATTTTTGACGTTCTTTTGCGCCAAAAATGTCGGCGTTCCGGACGTGGCGTCATTTTTGGCGCCAAAAGCATTTAGGCGCCAAATGATGTGGGCGTCTTATTTGGCGCTAAAAAAATATGGGCGTCTCTTTTGTCTCCACATTATTTAAGTCTCATTTTTCTTTGCTTCTGGTTGCTAGAAGCTTGTTCCTTGGCATTTTTTCCCATTCCTGAAACTGTCATTTAAGGAATTTGTTCAATTTTGCTTTATATGTTGTTTTTTCTCTTACATATTGCAAGATGTCTCACGTTGCATCTGAGTCAGAAGATACTTCAGGAAAATCGCTGTCTGGTGCTGGAACTACCAAAGCTAAGTGTATCTGCTGTAAACTTTTGGTAGCTGTTCCTCCAGTTGTTGTTTGTATTAATTGTCATGACAAACTTGTTAATGCAGATAATATTTCCTTTAGTAATGTACCATTACCTGTTGCAGTTCCATCAACATCTAATGTTCAGAATGTTCCTGATAACATAAGAGATTTTGTTTCTGAATCCATCAAGAAGGCTATGTCTGTTATTCCTCCTTCTAGTAAACATAAAAAATCTTTTAAAACTTCTCTTTATACAGATGAATTTTTAAATGAACATCATCATTCTGATTCTAATGACTCTTCTGGTTCAGAGGATTCTGTCTCAGAGGTTGATGCTGATAAATCTTCATATTTATTTAAAATGGAATTTATTCGTTCTTTACTTAAAGAAGTATTAATTGCTTTAGAAATTGAGGATTCTGGTCCTCTTGATACTAAATCTAAACGTTTAGATAAGGTCTTTAAATCTCCTGTGGTTATTCCAGAAGTTTTTCCTGTTCCTGGTGCTATTTCTGAAGTAATTTCCAGAGAATGGAATAATTTGGGTAATTCATTTACTCCTTCTAAACGTTTTAAGCAATTATATCCTGTGCCGTCTGACAGATTAGAATTTTGGGACAAAATCCCTAAAGTTGATGTGGCTATTTCTACCCTTGCTAAGCGTACTACTATTCCAACGTCAGATGGTACTTCGTTTAAGGATCCTTTAGATAGGAAAATTGAATCCTTTCTAAGAAAAGCTTATCTGTGTTCAGGTAATCTTCTTAGACCTGCTATATCATTGGCTGATGTTGCTGCAGCTTCAACTTTTTGGTTGGAAACTTTAGCACAACAAGTAACAGATCATGATTCTCATAATATTATTATTCTTCTTCAACATGCTAATAATTTTATCTGTGATGCCATTTTTGATATTATCAGAGTTGATGTCAGGTTTATGTCTCTAGCTATTTTAGCTAGAAGAGCTTTATGGCTTAAAACTTGGAATGCTGATATGTCTTCTAAATCGACTCTACTTTCCATTTCTTTCCAGGGTAACAAATTATTTGGTTCTCAGTTGGATTCTATTATCTCAACTGTTACTGGTGGGAAAGGAACTTTTTTACCACAGGATAAAAAATCTAAGGGTAAAAACAGGGCTAATAATCGTTTTCGTTCCTTTCGTTTCAACAAAGAACAAAAACCTGATCCTTCATCCTCAGGAGCAGTTTCAGTTTGGAAACCATCTCCAGTCTGGAATAAATCCAAGCCTTCTAGAAAAGCAAAGCCAGCTTCTAAGTCCACATGAAGGTGCGGCCCTCATTCCAGCTCAGCTGGTAGGGGGCAGGTTACGTTTTTTCAAAGAAATTTGGATCAATTCTGTTCACAATCTTTGGATTCAGAACATTGTTTCAGAAGGGTACAGGATTGGTTTCAAGATAAGACCTCCTGCAAAGAGATTTTTTCTTTCCCGTGTCCCAGTAAATCCAGTGAAAGCTCAAGCATTTCTGAAATGTGTTTCAGATCTAGAGTTGGCTGGAGTAATTATGCCAGTTCCAGTTCTGGAACAGGGGCTGGGGTTTTATTCGAATCTCTTCATTGTACCAAAGAAGGAGAATTCCTTCAGACCAGTTCTGGATCTAAAAATATTGAATCGTTATGTAAGGATACCAACGTTCAAAATGGTAACTGTAAGGACTATCTTGCCTTTTGTTCAGCAAGGGCATTATATGTCCACAATAGATTTACAGGATGCATATCTGCATATTGCGATTCATCCAGATCATTATCAGTTCCTGAGATTCTCTTTTCTGGACAAGCATTACCAGTTTGTGGCTCTGCCGTTTGGCCTAGCTACAGCTCCAAGAATTTTTACAAAGGTTCTCAGTGCCCTTCTGTCTGTAATCAGAGAACAGGGTATTGTATTTCCTTATTTGGACGATATCTTGGTACTTGCTCAGTCTTTACATTTAGCAGAATCTCATACGAATCGACTTGTGTTGTTTCTTCAAGATCATGGTTGGAGGATCAATTCACTAAAAAGTTCATTGATTTCTCAGACAAGGGTAACCTTTCTGGGTTTCCAGATAGATTCAGTGTCCATGACTCTGTCTTTGACAGACAAGAGACGTCTAAAATTGATTTCAGCTTGTCGAAACCTTCAGTCACAATCATTCCCTTCGGTAGCCTTATGCATGGAAATTCTAGGTCTTATGACTGCTGCATCGGACGCGATCCCCTTTGCTCGTTTTCACATGCGACCTCTTCAGCTCTGTATGCTGAATCAATGGTGCAGGGATTACACAAAGATATCTCAATTAATATCTTTAAAACCGATTGTACGACACTCTCTAACGTGGTGGACAGATCACCATAGTTTAATTCAGGGGGCTTCTTTTGTTCTTCCGACCTGGACTGTAATTTCAACAGATGCAAGTCTTACAGGTTGGGGAGCTGTGTGGGGATCTCTGACGGCACAAGGAGTTTGGGAATCTCAGGAGGTGAGATTACCGATCAATAATAGTCTTGGCCTCTTCTGAAGAGAGAATCGTTCATTTGTTTTCAGACAGACAATGTCACAACTGTGGCATACATCAATCATCAAGGAGGGACTCACAGTCCTCTGGCTATGAAAGAAGTATCTCGAATTCTGGTTTGGGTGGAATCCAGCTCCTGTCTAATCTCTGCGGTTCATATCCCGGGTATAGACAATTGGGAAGCGGATTATCTCAGTCGCCAAACGTTGCATCCGGGCGAATGGTCTCTTCACCCAGAGGTATTTCTTCAGATTGTTCAAATGTGGGAGCTTCCAGAAATAGATCTGATGGCGTCTCATCTAAACAAGAAACTTCCCAGGTATCTGTCCAGATCCCGGGATCCTCAGGCGGAAGCAGTGGATGCATTATCACTTCCTTGGAAGTATCATCCTGCCTATATCTTTCCGCCTCTAGTTCTTCTTCCAAGAGTAATCTCCAAGATTCTGAAGGAATGCTCGTTTGTTCTGCTGGTAGCTCCGGCATGGCCTCACAGGTTTTGGTATGCGGATCTTGTCCGGATGGCCTCTTGCCATCCGTGGACTCTTCCGCTAAGACCAGACCTTCTGTCGCAAGGTCCTTTTTTCCATCAGGATCTCAAATCCTTAAATTTAAAGGTATGGAGATTGAACGCTTGATTCTTGGTCAAAGAGGTTTCTCTGACTCTGTGATTAATACTATGTTATAGGCTCGTAAATCTGTATCTAGAGAGATATATTATAGAGTCTGGAAGACTTATATTTCTTGGTGTCTTTCTCATCATTTTTCTTGGCATTCTTTTAGAATTCCGAGAATTTTACAGTTTCTTCAGGATGGTTTAGATAAAGGTTTATCCGCAAGTTCTTTGAAAGGACAAATCTCTGCTCTTTCTGTTCTTTTTCCTGATATTCATTGTTTTGTACAAGCTTTGGTTCGTATAAAACCTGTCATTAAGTCAATTTCTCCTCCTTGGAGTTTGAATTTGGTTCTGGGGGCTCTTCAAGCTCCTCCTTTTGAACCCATGCATTCATTGGACATTAAATTACTTTCTTGGAAAGTTTTGTTCCTTTTGGCGATCTCTTCTGCCAGAAGAGTCTCTGAATTATCTGCTCTTTCTTGTGAGTCTCCTTTTCTGATTTTTCATCAGGATAAGGCGGTGTTGCGAACTTCTTTTGAATTTTTACCTAAGGTTGTGAATTCCAACAACATTAGTAGAGAAATTGTGGTTCCCTCATTATGTCCTAATCCTAAGAATTCTAAGGAGAAATCGTTGCATTCTTTGGATGTTGTTAGAGCTTTGAAATATTATGTTGAAGCTACTAAGTCTTTCCGAAAGACTTCTAGTCTATTTGTTATCTTTTCCGGTTCTAGAAAAGGCCAGAAAGCTTCTGCCATTTCTTTGGCATCTTGGTTGAAATCTTTAATTCATCATGCCTATGTCGAGTCGGGTAAAACTCCGCCTCAAAGGATTACAGCTCATTCTACTAGGTCATTTTCTACTTCCTGGGCGTTTAGGAATGAAGCTTCGGTTGATCAGATTTGCAAAGCAGCAACTTGGTCCTCTTTGCATACTTTTACTAAATTCTACCATTTTGATGTATTTTCTTCTTCTGAAGCAGTTTTTGGTAGAAAAGTACTTCAGGCAGCGGTTTCAGTTTGAATCTTCTGTTTATGTTTTTCATTAAACTTTATTTTGGGTGTGGATTATTTTCAGCAGGAATTGGCTGTCTTTATTTTATCCCTCCCTCTCTAGTGACTCTTGCGTGGAAAGATCCACATCTTGTGTAGTCATTATCCCATACGTCACTAGCTCATGGACTCTTGCTAATTACATGAAAGAAAACATAATTTATGTAAGAACTTACCTGATAAATTCATTTCTTTCATATTAGCAAGAGTCCATGAGGTCCGCCCTTTTTTTGTGGTGGTTATGATTTTTTTGTATAAAGCACAATTATTCCAATTCCTTATTTTATATGCTTTCGCACTTTTTTCTTATCACCCCACTTCTTGGCTATTCGTTAAACTGATTTGTGGGTGTGGTGAGGGGTGTATTTATAGGCATTTTGAGGTTTGGAAACTTTGCCCCTCCTGGTAGGAATGTATATCCCATACGTCACTAGCTCATGGACTCTTGCTAATATGAAAGAAATGAATTTATCAGGTAAGTTCTTACATAACTTATGTTTTCTTTTGTATAAAGCACAATAATTTCCAAATTGCTTTTTACTTCTTTACTCTTTATCACCCCACTTCTTGGCTATTCATTAAACTGAATTGTGGGTGTGGTGAGGGGTGTATTTATAGGCATTTTGAGGTTTGGGAAACTTTGCCCCTCCTGGTAGGATTGTATACCCCATACGTCACTAGCTAATGGACTCTTGCCAATATGATAGAAATTAATTTACCAAGTAAGTTCTTACATAAATTATGTGTTTCCAAACCCGATAATAAATCTTCCTCGAAACAGACTTACAAGCCTGTAACATAGTGTTAGTTCTTAGTCATAGAGGTTTCTCTGACTCAGTGATTAAGCGTTCAATTTCCATACCTTCAAATTTAGAGATTTGAGATCCTGATGGAAAAACAGCCCTTGAGATAGGTCTGGCCTTAAAGGAAGTGACCAAGGTTGACAACTGGACATACGGACAAGATCCGCATACCAAAACCTGTGAGGCCATGCTGGTGCTACCAGAAACACATGAGATTGTTCCATTATGATCTTGGAGATCACCCTTGGAAGAAGAACTAGAGGCGGAAAAATGTAAGCAGGTTGGTAAAACCAAGAAACTGCTAAAGCAACCATCATCTCCGCCTGAGTATCCTTGGATCTGGAAAGGTATTTGGGAAGTTTCTTGTTCAAACGGGAGGCCATCATATATATTTCGGGAAGACTCCACATCTGCACAATCTGATGAAACACATCTGGATGGAGAGACCACTCCCCCGGATGCAAAGTCTGACGACTGAGATAATACGCTTCCAAATTGTCTATACCTGGGATATGAATTGCAGAAATTAGACAGGAGTTGGACTCTGCGCAAGAAAGTATCCGAGATGCTAAAGAGCTTTGAGTCCCTCCCTGATGATTGACAAATGCCAATGTTTTGATACTGTCTGTATGAAAACTAATGAAAAGTTCTCTCTTTAATAGAAGCCAAGCCTGAAGAGCTCTGAAGATAGCACAGAGTTCTAAAATTTTGATTGGTAACCTCGCTTCCTGAGGTTTCCAAACCCCTTGTGCTTTCAGAGACCCCCAGACATCTCCCCAACCTGTAAGACTAGCATCCGTTGAGATCACAGTCCAGCAAGGACAAACAAAAGAGGCCCCTCGAACAATACGGTGATGGTTCAACCACCAAGACAGAGAGAGTTAAATGTTGGGATTTAAGAATATCAGTTGTGATATCAGAGTATAATCCCTGCACCATTGATTCAGCATGCAAAGCTGCATAGGTCTTATATAAAAACGAGCAAAGGGGATTGCTGCAGTCATAAGACCTAAAACTTCCATGCACATAGCCACTGAAGGGAATGATCAAGACTGAAGGTTTTCGACAGGCTGAAACCAATTGCATTTGTCTCTTGTCTGTTAAAGACAGAGTCATGAACACTGAATTTATTTGGAAACCTAAAAAGGTGACCCTTGTTTGAGGAATCAAGAAACTCTTTGGTAAATTGATCCTCCAACCATGTCTTTGAAGAAACAACACTAGTTGATTTGTGTAAGATTCTGCTAAATGAAAAGATTGAGCCAGTACCAAGATATCGTCCATAAAAGGAAACACCGCAATCCCCTGCTCTCTGATTACAGATAGAAGGGCACCGAGAAGCTTCAAAAAGATTATTGGAGCTGTCGCTAGGCCAAATGGAAGAGCGACAAATTGGTAATGCTTGTCTAGAAAAGAGAATCTCAGAAACCGATAGTGGTCTGGAAGAATTGGAATGTGAAGATAAGCATCCTCTAAGTCTATTGTGGACATAAAATGCCCTTGCTGAACAAAAGGCAGAATAGTCCTTATAGTCACCATCTTGAAAGTTGGGACTCTTACAAAACTATTTAAAAACCTTCAGATCCAGAACCGGTCTGAAAGAATTCTCTTTCTTTAGGGCAATGAAAAGATTTGAATAGAACCCCAAACTCTGTTCCTGGTGAGGAACTGGTACAATCACTCCTGAAAGCTCTAAATCTGAAACACATTTCATAAAAGCCTGAGCCTTTACAGGATTTGTTGGAACATGAGAAAGAGAGAGAATCTTCCCACGGGAGGGCTTTCTCTGAAACCTATTCGATACCCTTGAGACACAATATTCTGAATCCACTGATTCTGAACAGAACCTGTCCAAATGTCCTGAAATAATTTTAATCTACCCCCCACCAACTGATTTGAATTGAGGGCCGTACCTTCATGCAGTCTTGGGGGCTGGATTTGTTTTTGTTTTTTATAAGGCTTGGTTTTATTCCAATTTGAAGATGGTCTCCAATTGGAAGCAGAGGCCTTAGAGGAAGGAGTGTTTTTTTGTTCTTTATTCTGATGAAAGGAACGAAAACTATTACGAGCCTTAAATTTACCCTTAGACTTCTTATCTTGGGGTAGAAAACTCCCTTCCCCTCAGTGATAGTGGAAATAATAGAATCCAACTGAGAACCAAATAAATTCTTACTCTGGAAAATAGAGATAGTAATCTAGATTTAGACACCATGTCAGCATACCAAGATTTAAGCCATAAAGCTCTTCTAGCTAAAATAGCTAAAGACAAAGATTTAAAATCAATCTTATTAACATCAAATAAAGCATCACAAATGAAATGATTAGCATGTTTAAACAGAAGAACAATGCTAGACAAATTAGGATCTTCTACCCGATGAGCTAAACTGTCCAACCAAAAAGTTGAAGCAGCAGCCACATCAGCCATCGAAATGGCAGGTCTAATAATATAACAAGAATGTAAATAAGCTTTTTCTGAGATAAGATTCAATCTTCCTGTCTAAAGGATCCTTAAAAGAAGTACTATCTTCCATAGGAATAGTAGTACATCTGGCAAGAGTGGAAAATAGCCCCATCAACTTTAGGGACTTTTTCTCAAAACTCAAAATTAGCCAGAGGTAAAGGATACGACTTCTTAAACCTAGAAGAAGGATTAAAAGAATAACCAGGGTTAGATCATTCTTTAGTAATCATATCAGAGACAGCATCTGGAATAGGAAAAACCTCAGGAGCAGTCGTTTAAACGTTTACTGGCTTTGTTATCAAGAGGACTAGACTCTTCAATACCCAAAGTAACCAAAACTTCCTTCAACAAAGAACAAATATAATCTTAAACAGATAGGAAGATTTGTCAATTTCAGAGTCTAGTTCGGATCCTCTGAACTAGAGAGATCCTCATCAGCAGACAGTAAGTTGTCGGTCAATACAAATTTTATCAGAATTATGAGAAGTTTTAAAAGACCTTTCTTTCATGTAATTAGCAAGAGTCCATGAGCTAGTGACGTATGG
The DNA here is from genome assembly GCF_027579735.1 of Bombina bombina. Taxonomy (NCBI): domain Eukaryota; kingdom Metazoa; phylum Chordata; class Amphibia; order Anura; family Bombinatoridae; genus Bombina; species Bombina bombina. Next base: position 876,344,875 of record NC_069502.1, read on the forward strand.
GATATACATTCCTACCAGGAGGGGCAAAGTTTCCCAAACCTCAAAATGCCTATAAATACACCCCTCACCACACCCACAATTCAGTTTTACAAACTTTGTCTCCCGTGGAGGTGGTGAAGTAAGTTTGTGCTAGATTCTTCGTTGATATGCGCTTCGCAGCAGGCTGGAGCCCGGTTTTCCTCTCAGAGTGCAGTGAATGTCAGAGGGATGTGAAGAGAGTATTGCCTATTTGAATACCATGGTCTCCTTCTACGGGATATTTTTCATAGGTTCTCTGTTATCGGTCGTAGAGATTCATCTCTTACCTCCCTTTTCAGATCGACGATATACTCTTTTATACCATTACCTCTACTGATTCTCGTTTCAGTACTGGTTTGGTGTCCTGGGGTAAGTAAAATCTTATTTTTTGTGACACTCTAAGCTATGGTTGGGCACTTTATACGTAAAGTTCTAAATATATGTCTTTAAACTTATATTTGCCATGATTCAGGATAATCAGTATTCCTTTATAATTCAGACTGTCAGTTTCATTATTTGGGATAATGCATTTTAATTCAATTTATTTTTCATTACCTTGAAAATTTTCAATTGACCATTTTCCCTGCGTGCTGTTAGGCTCGCAGGGGCAGAAAATGTTTCATTTTATTGTGTCATTCTTGGCGCAGACTTTTTTGGTGCAAATAATTTTGTCATTTCCGTCGTCGTAGTTGACGCTGGAAGTTGTTTTCTGTAACGTCATTTTTTGACGCATGTGTATTCAGACATTTTTTTCCCGCAAAAAAATGTGGGCGTCGGTTTCGGCGTCAGAGGATGTGGCGTCATACTTGGCGCCAAAAATATGGGCGTTGTATTTTGCGCCAATAATGTGGGCGTCATATTTGGCGCCAAAAAATGTGGGCGTATTTGTTCCATTTTTTCCTCACATTATTTAAACCTCACTTTTTTATTGCTTCTGGTTTTTAGAAGCTTATTATTTTGCATTCTTTTTCCCATTCCGGAAACTGTAATTTAAGGAATTTGATAATTTTGCTTTAAATATTGTTTTTTTCTATTACATATTGCAAGATTTCACTGTTCCTGTTTCAAAAATGTTCTAAGGGATTCCTGTTGACTGAGTTCAGTCCTACCAAAGCTAAGTTCATTTATTTTAAAATGTTATGAATGTTTTTCTTTAGCTATGGTTTGTAATAAGTTATCATGATAAACTTTTACATGCAGAATCCGTTAGTATTTATGCTTTATATATTTACTATTCTTTTTACATCTTATGTACAAGAATTACTTAGAAGATTTATAAGACTATTTTTCTGATTCTATTTTAAAGGCTTTGTCTGACATTGTGCCTTCTAATAAAATTTTTAGGTCTTTTTCAAACTTCTTTTTTAATTATTTAAGTTTCAAATGACCAACAACATAATGATTTATCCTTCTCTGATGATGGTTTTTTCTCATTCAGAATTTTCTTCATCAGATATTGACACTAACAAATCCACTTTTTTATTTTTTTATTAAAGTACATTTGTTCTTTGTTGAAAAGGTGTTGATTTTTTTTTTGGATATTAAGGTAATTAGTTCTTTCAAGACTAACTAACATTTTATTTCTGCTTATTTATTCTTCTGTATTTTCAAAAGTTTTTTTCCAGTTCCTCATACTAGGGAATGGAATAGGCTGAGAATTTTCTTTTATTCCTTCTTTAAAGGTTTTAAACTATATTCTTTGCCGGCAGTTCATTTCAATTTTGAAGGTTCTCCAATTTAATGGGGCTATCTCTACTTCTGCTAATTATGCTATTGTTTCTATAGCAAAATAGTATTTATTTTTCCTTTAGATGGTTGTATCTTATTTAAGGAAAATTATTTATTTTCAGGTACTTTTCTTGGACCTGTGATTTATTTGAATGATGTTGCAATTGCTTCATTTTTTCTGTTTACTTTAAAATCAAGTATCAGATTATGATTTATTTTAGCATTGTTAAGGACAAAATCTACTAGACTAAGTGCTGTTGCATTTGTCTTGTTGTTTTGCTTTTGTTGATTATGTAAGTCCAGTGTATTGACTAGTCCTTTAACTGGGTTATCATGCTAATATTTTTCATTTGTGTCTTCATTTTATTGAATATTTTTGCAAATGAGGTTTATTCTATGTCTTTAGCTGTTTTAGCTAGAAGAATTTTGTGATTTCTAAAAAATCCATATTTCTTTTTTTTCTAATATAATCAATTATTTGGTTTATAATTGGATTCAATTCTTAACTGTTACTCTGGGCTTCTAGATTGAGTTCCAAGACTAAACTTTAAGCTTATATTAGTTTGGTTGTTCTTATTAAGGAACAAATTCCCAAGTAACAGGTTTTTAATTGGAAATTTTTTTCATTAATTTTTTTGATATTTGTTGTTTTGCAAATTTCTTTGATTTTGGATACAGAATAAAGTTCAGAGTAAAACCGTCTGTGAGAAGTCTTTTTTCTCTCTGATATTCCAGCTATTCCAGTAAGGCTAACACTTTTAGTGCGTTTCGGTCCTATATATTTTGGGATAATGTTGAAGCGCGGCTGATCACCCATTGGGGCTCAAGTGCTGCTCAGATCTGGAATCTTCTGGGGTATTTCTTCCAGTTCCATTTTTAGGAACTGGGTTTTGGGGTTTTATTCAAACCTATTCATTGTTCCAAAGATAGAAAATCTTTTTGTTATATAAATGTATCATGTATAAATGGTCTATTCTGCCTTTTGTTGGTCAGTGATGGCATTATTTTTTTTCATTAGATACAATAAATGCATATCTTCATTTTCTGTTTTCATTCAGATTATTTTCTGAGGCTGTGGAATCTCATATGATTCAACTTTGTTCTTTCAGGACATAGTTAGAGGATCTTTTTTTCAAAAGCTCTTGATTCCTCACACAAGGGTCACCTTTATTTAGGTTTCCAGATAGTTTGTGTCACTGTCTTTGTCTCTATCAGACAAAGGACAATTTTATTGGGTTCCGTCTGTCGGTACCTTTAGTCTCTATTATTTCCTTCAATTGCTATATATGCATAGAAGTTTTAGGTCTTATGGCCACAGCATTGGATTCAATTCCCTTTGCTCATTTTCAATAGAGATAACCTCTTCCAGTTTTTTATGCTGAATTATGGTGCAGGGATTCTAGGATTTTACATTTTAAATCTTCAAATCCTAATATTTATCTATCTTGATTTGGTGGTTAAGATCACCATCATTTAGTTATACAGGTCTCTTCGTTTCTTTCAACCTGGGCCATGATCTTTACAGATGTGAGTCTTTTTGGTTGGGAGGCTGTCTGAGGATCTCTGTCAGCACAAGGGATTTGGAAATCTCAGGAGGCGAGATTACCATTTGATATTTTAGAACTCTGTGCATTCTCAGAGTTTTTCAGTTAGTTTCTTTTTGAAGAAGAGACGTTTTTTGTTTTCAGACAATATCACTACTATGGTGTATGTCAATCATCAGGGTGGGACTATCAGTCCTTAGGCTGTGACAGCAGTGTCTCGGATATTAGCTTGGTCTAAATCCAGCTCCTATCTAAATTCTGTGGGTTTTTTCCCAGGTATAGATATTTGGGAAGCGGATTATCTCTGTTAATCAAGCTTTATATCCGGGAGAATGGTCTCTCATACCCAGATATGTTTTTCAGATGTGAGCATTTCTAGAAATAGATCTGTTGGCATCTCATCTGAATAAAGAACTTCTCAGGGGCCTATTCAGGTCCGGGGATCCTCAGGCGGAAGTAGTATATGCATTGAAATTTCTTTGTAATTATCTTTTTGCCTATTTCTTTCCGCCTCTAGTTCTTCTTCCAAAGTGATTTCCAAAATTCTTATGGAGTATTTGTTTGTTCTGCTGGTGGCTCCAGCATGGCCTCTCAGGTTTTGGTATGCGGATCTCATTCGGATGGCCAGTTGCCAACCTTGGACACTTCCGTTTAAACCAGACCTTCTTTCTCAAGGCCCATTTTTTCCATCAGGATCTCAAATCATTAAATTTGAAGGGATGGAGATTGAACGATTGATTTTTAGTCATAGAGGTTTCTCTGACTCATTGATTAATACTATGTTTCAGGCTCGTAAATCTGTCTCTAGAAAGATTTGTTATCGAGTCTGGAAGACCTACTTTTCTTGGCATTCTTTTAAAATTCAAAGAATTTTATATTTTTTTCAGGTTGGTTTGGATAAGGTTTTGTCTTCAGTTCTTTGATAGGACAAATCTCTACTCTTTCTGTTCTTTTTTCACAGAAAGATTGCTAATCATCCTGATATTCATTGTTTTGTACAGGCTTTGGTCCGTATCAAGCCTGTCATTAATTCAATCTCTCCTCTTTGGAGTTTCAATTTGGTGCTGAGGGCTTTACAGGCTCCTCCGTTTGAAACTATGCATTTTCTGTATATTAAATTACTTTCTTGGAAAAGTATTGTTCCTTTGGTTATTTCTTCTGCTAGAAGAGTTTTTGAGTTATCTGCTCTTTTTTGTGAATTTCCTTTTCTGATTTTTTCATCAGGATAAGGCAGTATTACTTCCTGATATTCATCATTTTTGCTTTTGATTCGTATCAAACCTGTCATTAAGCCAATTTCTCCTCCTTGGAGTCTTAATTTGGTTCTGAAGGCTTTTCAGGCTCTTCTATTTGAGCATATGTTTGCTCTGGACATTAATTACTTTCATGGAAAGTATTGTTCTTTTTGGACATCTCTTCAGCTAGAACAGTTTTTGAATTATCTGTTCTTTCTTGTGAATCTCTTTTTTCTGATTTTTTTTCATCAGGATAAGGTGGTTTTTTGCTGTCCTCATTTCAATTCTTACCTAAAGTTGTAAATTCTAACAACATTAGGGAGGACTTATTGTTTTCCTAAGACTTCTTTGGTGAGATTCTTACTTTCTTTGACTATGGTAAGAGTTTTTGAAATTCTATGTTGAAGCTATTCAGATTTCAGATAGACTTCTCGTCTATTTGTTATCTTTTCTGGTTTTACGAAGGTCAAAAGGATTCTGCCATTTATTTTGGCATCTTGCTTAAACTTTTGATTCATCATACTTATTTGGAGTCGGGTTTTACTATGTTCTACCATTTTGATGTTTTCTCTTCTTTAGAAGCAGTTTTGGTAGAATGGTACTTCAGGCAGCTGTTTCAGTTTGATTCTTCTGCTTATAATTTCAGTTTTTTTCATTATAAAAATTGAAACTTTTTTGATTGGGGTAGTGGATTAATTTTTCAGCGGAATTGGCTGTCTTTATTTTATCCCTCGCTCTCTAGTGACTCTTGCGTAGAAGTTCCACATCTTGGGTATTTATTATCCCATACGTCACTAGCTCATGGACTCTTGCTAATTACATGAAAGAAAACATAATTTATGTAAGAACTTACCTGATAAATTCATTTCTTTCATATTAGCAAGAGTCCATGAGGCCCACCCTTTTTATGGTGGTTATGATTTTTTTGTATAAAGCATAATTATTCCAATTCCTTATTTGATGCTTTTGCTCCTTTCTTATCACCCCACTTCTTGGCTATTCGTTAAACTGAATTGTGGGTGTGGTGAGGGGTGTATTTATAGGCATTTTGAGGTTTGGGAAACTTTGCCCCTCCTGGTAGGAATGTATATCCCATACGTCACTAGCTCATGGACTCTTGCTAATATGAAAGAAATGAATTTATCAGGTAAGTTCTTACATAAATTATGTTTTTATGTTTATTTGAAGGCAGAATAGCAGACATAGCCTTTTCTATAGCTGCAGCAATATAATTCTTTACATCTGCAGGAATATTAGGTACATTAGATGTTGAAGGAACAACAGACAATATATTTGTACTAATAGAAACATTGTCCGCATTCAACAGCTTGTCATGACAAATGCCACATCATTGAGCTGAAGACATAACATCAGTTAATTTACAACAAACATACTTAGCTTTGGTAAAACTGTGTTAAGGCAGCATGGTTTCTACAGCAACATCAGAGGCAGGATCAGACTGAGACATCTTGCAAAATTTAAACAAAATATCCAATTTCCTCATATAGCAGTTTCAGGAATGGGAAAAAATGCTTATGCTAAAGTAAGATGCAAAAATATAAGCATCATAGCTCTTAAAAATATAAACAGAACCAGAAGCATTAAAGGAAAAGGGGTAATGTACAAAAAAATGTAGCGCCAAGTATGACGCATGACGTAAAATGAAGTGAAAAAATGTTTGGCGCCAAAGCTAACACCAGGAAATGACGCAACTCACGTCATAACAAGCGCGACTTCGCGCCAAAAGAACTAACATCAACAAAGATGCAGGAAAAGATGAGACTTGCATCACCATAGACGTAACTTTGCGCTAAAAAAAATTTGCGTCAAGAATTACGCATAAAAAACAGCATTTTGAGTCCTCGCGAGCCTAGTTTGCCCGCAAAAAGTTTTGGAAAACAAAGTCAAATTGAAAGAACTAGAACCCCAGTTAAGAAAAAAATTATTAAAATCTTCCCAAATATAATTTCCATACTGAAACTGAGGCTGCAAAAAAGGGAAATATACATAGACCTGACTCATGGCAAATATAAGCACATATATTTAAAGGGCCAGTAAACCTAGAAAATAATGTTATATAATTCTGCACATAGTGCAGAATTATATAATATTATATTAGTGCTTGCTTTATATAACATAATATTGCCGGTGAATTTTTATAAAAAAAAAAAGAGGGGTTTTCATACCCACCCTCTGTGCTCTACTGAGCGGGTCTGGTTTTCCCTCAGAGCGCATCTGGGCAGCTGTCTAGTCACAGCCCGGCCCGACCGTGCCATTACACTCAATGTAGCTCGCTCCCACTGTATGTGTATAATTGTTATATAGCTTTTAGGTTGGTTTTATTTTGCAAATAGGATGGTGGTTGGTAAGTGATTCTTATGTGTTTTGTTAGATCTGTACAATATTTTTATCGGAGAAATTATAAAAAATATAGTATTTGTTAATATAATTCTTTTTTTTATGCTTGCTATATAATAAATAAAACATTTTACTTAATGTCTAACAAACTGTCGTTTAAACCTTAGCATGGAGCTGGGGAAAGGTGTAGGGGTCATAGCTTGTCTCTTAGTCTTGTAGTAGTCATTCATTCAGAACAGTTAAAATGTCCTCAAAATATAATAATGTAATTAATAATTAACATTAATCCCATTATAATTAACATTAATCCCATTATATTTCTTATTAACAGGTGAATTAAAAAACTGCAGTAATCCTAGTCATGGGGAAAGTACCGATATTTGTGTCAATCTTCTTCAAAATCAAAGAAGCCGTGTGGAAAATGTATGCTCTGAATATCGGGAAGGTTTTACCAGGAAATCAAATATTTTAAGACCTCAGAAAAGTCATACAGAGAAGAAAGCATTGTCATGTTCTGACTGTGGAAAATGTTTTACTGAGGAATCAAGTCTTAGTAGACATCAGAAAATTCATTCACGACAGGAAGCATTTTCATGTTCTGACTGTGGTAAATGTTTTACTGACAAATCTAAACTTAATAGACATCAGAAAATTCATTCAGGAGAGAAAGCATTTTTATGTTCTAATTGTGGGAAAGGTTTTACTGACAAAGGAAATCTTATTAAGCATGAGAAAATTCATACAGGAGAGAAAGCATTTTCGTGTTCTAATTGTGGGAAATGTTTTACTGAGAAAACAACTCTTACTAAGCATCAGAAAATTCATACAGGAGAGAAAGCATTTTTATGTTCTGAATGTGGGAAATGTTTTGCTCAGATGCCACATCTGATTTCGCATCAGATAACTCATACAGGAGAGAAACCATTTTCATGTTCTGAATGTGGAAAACGTTTTGCTCAGAAGCCACATCTGATTTCGCATCAGATAACTCATACAGGAGAGAAACCTTTTTCATGTTCTGAATGTGGAAAATGTTTTACTCAGAAATCAACTCTTAATAAGCATAAGAAAATTCATACAGGGAAAAAAGGATTTCTGTGTTCTCAATGTGGGAAATGTTATTCTCTGAAAACAGATCTTAATAATCATGAGAAAACTCATATTAAAAGAAATCTGGAAGATCAGAGCATGACTTCTTAAAGGGACAGTGTACTCTTATAATCCCCCCCCCCACTAATGTTTTTCCAATTATCCATTTTACCTACTTGAGTGTTTTAAATTTTGTACAAATAGCTTTTATCCTTTTTCTTGTTTGAAATAGCTGATTTTGCCTATTGTTTCCCCACCTATACTAAACATTTCTGAACTTAAAGGGACAGTCTAGTCAAAATTAAACCTTCATTATTTAGATAGGACGTAATTTTAATCAACTTTCCAATTTACTTTTATCATCAAATTTGCTTTTTTCTCTTAGTATTCTTAGTTGAAACTAAACCTAGGCAAACTTATATGCTAATTTCTAAACCCTTGAGGGCCGCCTCATATCACAGGCTTTTTAAATTCCTTTTCAACACAGAGACTAAAAGTACACGTGGGCCATATAGATAACACTGTGTACAGGCACAGGGAGTTATTTAAGATTTAGCCCAAAACAATGCTAACTGCAAGACAATAGATAATAAACAGTCAGTCATGTGATCAGGGGGCTGGAAGAAGGTTCTTAGATACAAGGTAATCACAGAGGTAAAAAGTGTATTAATATAACAGTGTTGGTTGTGCAAAACTGGGGAATGGGTAATAAAGGGATTATCTATCTTTTAAAACAATAACGATTCAATGGTAGAGTGTCTCTTTAAAGGTACAGTGTACACCAATTTTCATATAACTGCATGTAATAGACACTACTATAAAGAATAATATGCACAGATACTGGTATAAAAATCCAGTATAAAACCGTTTAAAAAGTTACTTAGAAGCTCCCAGTTTAGCTCTGTTGAAAAGGTTAGCTGGAACACCCACCGAAAGTAATTGTATATCAACAAGAGGAGACACCCCCCCCCCTTCCTCTGCATATGAAAAGACTCTTCACACAAACAGGAGCAAGATGGAGTAGGTATACATCAGTATGCTTCTATAACGTTGGGCTTGGTTAGGAGTCTGAAAGTCAGCTCAATGTTATTTAACAATGAACAAAACTATACTTTCCCTCTTAATGGGAGGAGAGTCCACTGCTTCATTCATTACTTGTGGGAATTAAGAACCTGGCCACCAGGAGGATGCAAAGACACTCCAGCCAAATGCTTAAATACCTCCCCCAGTCATTCTTTGCCTTTCGTCACAGGAGGTTGGCAGAGAAGTTTCAGAAGATTCGGAGTAGTCTCTTATGGAGGGTAGTACTCTTCGAAATGGGACTGGAGTTTTAAGTAGTCCTGTCAGCCTCTCAGTTGGAGCATGGGTGAATGTTAGAGTCCGGAGATGCAGGGAGAGTCTTTCTGCGAAACCATCCCGACTCATATTAACAACTCCTTAAGCATTCAGCGTTGACTAGTTTCGCTGTCTGCTTTGTGCACTCAAGTTCATGTCAGGAGTGAGGCTTCTAACCTGTCACATAAGGGGCTGTGTTCCTGTTCCACGGCATAGATTCTGGTAAGATCGTTTCATTTATACACATATGATAACGCAAGAAGACAGGGTCACATTGTGTCTCCTTTTATCTGTATAGAATGGAGGGTTAATATTCCTGGAAAGGGGATTATTGAACAGGGGGGGACTGATGCATAATATCTTTATTGTGTTTGGTGCTGCGTCATGTGTGAGATGAGGCTCTAGCAATGTGGAACAGTCAGGTGTAGATTGAAGCAACTTTTTTTGGTGCAGGGGCGGTCCTGCATGGCACTCCATGTGACCGGGTGTGGCCTCTTCAACTTCCTCTTTCCTGATCGGCAATTGCGGGAGATGTAACGGTTTCTCTGTGGTCCGGGTTATAGGAGGTGGTGAGTGCTCCGGCCATTGGTTTATAAAGGTGCCTCTTTAATCTATCTAGTCTGTATTAAAAGCACAAGCTATGGAGGACTATGATATGTTCGAGGATATCCCCTCTTTAATTAAATCTAATATCTGTGTTTATTGTGAGGTGCAGTTGTTCTGCCTGCTCAACTGTGTTCCACATGCTTTGATAAGATTGCACATGCAACTTCCCAGGGGCCAGACTGACCCTCCCGCGGGAGGGGCCTCTTGGCCGCCTGATTTCACTGCCCAGCTGCAAGCGGCGGTTTCTGTGGTCTTCCATGCCTTACCACGCCCTGCGAAGCCCAAGAGAAGGGAAAGACATAGTCTTCCATCCCACGGGTCATCTACTCCGCTGATGAGGATGCCTCTGACTCTCTCTAAGACGGAATCAGCGTCTTCTAGACCTCCGGCTGTGGGGGAGCCCGATTTTAAGTTTAAGATGGAGCATTTGTGCTTTTTAATGAAAGAAGTGCTTGCTAATTTGGAGGTTCCGGAGCCGAAACTTGCGGAAGAACCATCGTTTCCTAAGCTAGATAGGGTTTACGAGGACAGGGTGGTGCCTCAGACCTTCCCAGTTCCTGTGAAGATGGCTACTATTATTAAGAATGAGTGGGAGAAACTGTGCTCGTCCTTTTCTCCCTCTACCTCTTTTAAAAAGCTGTTCCCCATTCCGGACTCTCAGCTTGAGCTATTGTGGGCCATTTCTAACGTGGATGGAGCTATCTCCACGCTCGCAAAACAAACGACTATTCCCCTTGAGGATAGCTCGTCGTTCAAAGAGTCCATGGATAAAAAAATAGAATCCATGTTGAGGAAGATGTTTCAACTCACGGGGCGGGAGCGGCTACCTACTGGTGTGATACACTGTCAGCTATGGTCGAGGTGAAGACTCCCCTTGAGGAGATACAGGAAAAGATTAAGGCCTTAAGGGTAGCTAATTATTTTATCTATGATGCTAATACGCAGGTTATTCGCCTAAATGCCAAGACATTAGGTTTCTTGGTTCTAGCCTGTAGGGCTCTGTGGTTGAAGTTGTGGTCTGCGAACATGACTTCCAAGTCTAGATTACTATCCCTTCCTTTTCAGGGGAAAGTCCTTTTTGGCCCAGGGTTGGACTCTATCATATCCACGGCTACAGGAGGCAAGGGTGCTTTCCTTTTGCATGATAAGAAGAATAAGCCTAAGGTCTCTACTTTTCATCCCTTTCGTTCGGAAAAGTCGCAATGCCAGCAGCCGGCTGCAAAGACTGAGCAGTCCAAGGGATCTTGGAAGTCAGCTAACTCTTGGAACAAATCCAAGCAGAGCAAGAAGCCTGCCGAAACAAAGTCGACATGAAGGGGCGGCTCCCGATCCATCTCTGGATCGCGTAGGGGGCAGACTATCTGTTCGCAAAGGCTTGGATGTGAGACTTACAGGATCCCTGGGTTCTGGAGGTTATCACCCAGGGTTACAGGATAGGGTTCAAGACTCATCTGCCCAGCGGCAGATTCCTCCTGTCAAACCTATCTTTAAGACCAGAGAAGAGAGACGCCTTCGTAGAGTGCGTGAGTGATCTTTCCTCTCTCTGAGTAATCGTTCTAGTACCCCTAGCAGAAAGGGGTATAGGGTACTATTCAAACTTTTTCATGATCCCAAAGAAGGAGGACGCGCTCCGCCCAATTCTGGACCTAAAGTGCCTAAACAAGTCTCTGTCAGTTCCATCATTCAAAATGGAAACTATCAGATCGATTCTACCCCTAGTTCAAGAGGGGCAATTTATGATGACAATAGACTTGAAGGATGCTTACCTTCACGTGCCAATCCACAAGGACCACTTCAGGTTCCTAAGAATCGCTTTTCTGGACCAACACTTCCAGTTTGTGGCCCTACCGTTTGGTTTGGCGACTGCCCCAAGAGTCTTTACGAAGGTTCTGGGAGCGCTGCTCGCAGTAGCGAGAGCGAGAGGCATTGTGGTGGCTCCTTCCCAGATAGTAAGGATAACTTGCTGCAAATTTTCACTTTAAGTCTGCTTAACCTGCTGCAAGTTTGAACTGTCAAGTGTGTTTTCTTGCAGCATAATTGCTGCACAAGTTCTAGTTGACACTTTTTCAACTTGCAGCAATTTTGAGTGGCAAGTCTCTAGCAAAAGGTAATTTGTAATTTTGAGACAAGTCAGCAGCAAGAGCTCTACAAGTCTTCTGCAAATATTTGTTAAGTCAACAGCAAGAGCTCTGCAGGCTTGCAGCAATTTTCTGGCAAGTCAACAGCAAGAGCTCTGCAATTCTCCTGCAAATGTTTGACAAGTCAACAGAAAAAATTCTGCAAGTCCTGCAAATGGTTGACAAGTGAACAGAAGAGCTCTGCAAGTCTCCTGCAATTTTCTGACAAGTGTCCTTCAATATGTTGACAAGTTGATAGCAAGGGCTCTGCAATTCTGTTGCAAATCTCAGACAACTCAATAGTAAGAGTGCTGTTAGTCTGTGGCAAATCTCTGGCATGTATGTCAATTAAGTGCAGTGTTGGTCACAAGTGCACTGCAAGTTTACTGTTATATCTGTAATTTATAATTACAAATTAATAATTTGTTAATATTAAAATGTTTTTTTTTTCTTAAAAAGTTAGTTTATGTAAGTTATTTGTATGAATTTAATTAATTTCAGAGTTGTAGCTATATATTATCTGAGAGAATATACTATGTCAGGTAATATATTACTTGAAGTATTCTAATATTAGGGTTATAACATAAATATCATTATCTCAGTTACAGTAGGACAGGCTTTAAGGCATTCTGCTTATACAGCCATTGTCCGTTCTGCCCATGTTCAATATGTTTAATGCTTGTACCTCTATTTCAGTCGTTTTTGACAGCATTGAGTGTACTGTAAATGTATAAGGTCTAGTTTTATTGTGCACATATTATATGAAAATGCAATCATCTCATTATGTTTTTATATGCATTTACAAATAAAAAAGTCTGTTTCTTTGTTCCACTTACAGCGATTTTGGTGGGGGTCTGAAATCTAACCTGCTGTATGAATTAGGTCCTGCTTTAATATATTAAAACTTGGAAAATAATATTTTTACATTTTTACTTGATTATTTTTTTAATTCTTTCTGAATATTAGTTTTGCAATTATTTCCTTATCTATTTCTGTTAGTTGTATACAATGATAATTTTTTTATATAACTAACTGAAGTTGTGTGTAAATAACCTAGTCAGAATGCAAACTTTGACAATCATATATTTTTTTTCTTGATTTCATACTGAATTCATTTTTGCCTTTATGGTTAATGTAAGGGGTTAACCTCAATACTATATTAAGATTTTAAAAAATATGAATTAAAAAGGGTTTTAAAAATCACTCAAAAAACAGCATTAACTCTTACACAAGTAATTCAAACTTTTATTAGTTGCAAATTTTCCAGTGATTATAACATTTTAAACATGGCATAGTAAAAAAACTAAATAACGGCCTAAGTTACAAGACAAACAATAATTTTAACAGAACAAAAAAATATAAGATGATGTCCTCTGCTATGATGTTAAATTTGGCACCGGCCTGTAAAATAAAACAATATATATAAATGTGAGCACCTTGCCTCGATTGTTTAGCCTAAAGCAGAACTATAATTTCTAGATCTAAAAAAGTGATAATGTAATATAGTAATATATGGTCAGATTTATTTCTCACATTAATTCAATTGTCCACAGTCCTTAGCATACATATATAACATACATATATGGGGGTAGATTTATCAAATGCCGGGCAGCCATAATTCACTACGCATACGCTGTGGGCATTTCTAGCGAAATGCTTGTGCAATGCTGCCCCCTGCACATTAGTGGACAATCGGTAGTGCTCAGTAAATTAAATTAAGCACAGATCCAATCTACGGCGATACGATCTCTGGTTAATTTTCTAAAATTCTAGGCTTTTTAAAAAAATTGGTGGGAGCGTAGTATTAGAAAAAAAGGCACTGAAAAGTGCCTTTACATTGCGTTCTATGGGAACTGTGTGTTCTCATAGACAGCAATGTAAATATATATATTTATATACACATATATATGTGTATATATACAGGGAGTGCAGAATTATTAGGCAAGTTGTATTTTTGAGGATTAATTTTATTATTGAACAACAACCATGTTCTCAATTAACCCTAAAAACTCATTAATATCAAAGCTGAATAGTTTTGGAAGTAGTTTTTAGTTTGTTTTTAGTTATAGCTATTTTAGGGGGATATCTGTGTGTGCAGGTGACTATTACTGTGCATAATTATTAGGCAACTTAACAAAAAACAAATATATACCCATTTCAATTATTTATTTTTACCAGTGAAACCAATATAACATCTCAACATTCACAAATATACATTTCTGACATTCAAAAACAAAACAAAAACAAATCAGTGACCAATATAGCCACCTTTCTTTGCAAGGACACTCAAAAGCCTGCCATCCATGGATTCTGTCAGTGTTTTGATCTGTTCACCATCAACATTGCGTGCAGCAGCAACCACAGCCTCCCAGACACTGTTCAGAGAGGTGTACTGTTTTCCCTCCTTGTAAATCTCACATTTGATGATGGACCACAGGTTCTCAATGGGGTTCAGATCAGGTGAACAAGGAGGCCATGTCATTAGATTTTCTTCTTTTATACCCTTTCTTGCCAGCCACGCTGTGGAGTACTTGGACGCGTGTGATGGAGCATTGTCCTGCATGAAAATAATGTTTTTCTTGAAGGATGCAGACTTCTTCCTGTACCATTGCTTGAAGAAGGTGTCTTCCAGAAACTGGCAGTAGGACTGGGAGTTGAGCTTGACTCCATCCTCAACCCGAAAAGGCCCCACAAGCTCATCTTTGATGATACCAGCCCAAACCAGTACTCCACCTCCACCTTGCTGGCGTCTGAGTCGGACTGGAGCTCTCTGCCCTTTACCAATCCAGCCACAGGCCCATCCATCTGGCCCATCAAGACTCACTCTCATTTCATCAGTCCATAAAACCTTAGAAAAATCAGTCTTGAGATATTTCTTGGCCCAGTCTTGAGGTTTCAGCCTGTGTGTCTTGTTCAGTGGTGGTCGTCTTTCAGCCTTTCTTACCTTGGCCATGTCTCTGAGTATTGCACACCTTGTGCTTTTGGGCACTCCAGTGATGTTGCAGCTCTGAAATATGGCCAAACTGGTGGCAAGTGGCATCTTGGCAGCTGCACGCTTGACTTTTCTCAGTTCATGGGCAGTTATTTTGCGCCTTGGTTTTTCCACACGCTTCTTGCGACCCTGTTGACTATATTGAATGAAACGCTTGATTGTTCGATGATCACGCTTCAGAAGCTTTGCAATTTTAAGAGTGCTGCATCCCTCTGCAAGATATCTCACTATTTTTGACTTTTCTGAGCCTGTCAAGTCCTTCTTTTGACCCATTTTGCCAAAGGAAAGGAAGTTGCCTAATAATTATGCACACCTGATATAGGGTGTTGATGTCATTAGACCACACCCCTTCTCATTACAGAGATGCACATCACCTAATATGCTTAATTGGTAGTAGGCTTTCGAGCCTATACAGCTTGGAGTAAGACAACATGCATAAAGAGGATGATGTGGTCAAAATACTCATTTGCCTAATAATTCTGCACTCCCTGTATGTATATATATATATATATATATATATATATATATATATATATATATGTTTGTGTTAATATGTGTATATAAGAAAGCGATATTTAGTGCTCCACTTGTAATCTAGCCTTACTTGTTTAACCATTAAATGCAAGTTACTGAAGAATTGAAAATACCAAAGGAAGCAGTCATGTTGGAGCTTAAAGGGACACTGAACCCAATTTTTTTCTTTTTTTGATTCAAATAGAGTAGCAATTTTAAGCAACTTTCTAATTTACTCCTATTATCACATTTTCTTCATTCTCTTGGTATCTTTTTTTGAAATGCAAGAATGTAAGTTTAGATGGCGGCCCATTTTTGGTGAACAACCTGTGTTGTTCTTGCTTATTGGTGGATAAATTCACCCACCAATAAACAAGTGCTGTGCAGGGTCTAAACCAAAAAAATAGCTTAGATGCCTTTTTCAAATAAAGATAGCAAGAGAACGAAGAAAAATTGATAATAGGAGTAAATTCGAAAGTTGCTTAAAATTGCATGCTCTATCTGAATCACAAAATTGGGTTCAGTGTCCCTTTACGTATAGGTGGTACAACTTATTGTTCTTTTGACAGGGATGCTTCTTTTTTGACAGAATTTCTCATTCATTAAAATTTGAATTGACATTATTTGATAATGCAATAAAATCCAACCATCCACCAGGATCAATTATGTCAAAGAATAACCCCTGTTTAGATGGAACTGTCTTGTAAAAAGGTCAGCACTATCCAAGCACAGAGATAACTCCAACATGGCTGCTCTCTTTATGATCTCCAGTCCTATAGCAAAAAGCATCTACAAATCAAACAATACGTTTTTATGTAAAAAGACAGACATATCATACAGCACTCTTCTGCTGTATAATATCTATATAAACCTGTTGTATAAACTGAAATAAAATAATTTGAAAATACATGACTCAGGTGAATTAAACAAGAATAAACAATACTACCCACCTAGGACAATGAACTCTTGTGTGTGCTTGGTTAAGCCAATCTCCAATAATTTTTAACATTTTATGGTTGGTGATATCTTTATAGACCTTTTGACAAGTTTCTGTAATTGAAAAAAAGAAACCTTAATTAAATGAGTATAAGTTAGATATGAAGTATATTCAGAAATATGTGTGTCTCCTGTTAAAGTGACAAGATACACATTGAGAATATAATGGCAATGGTTTAATTATACATAATATATATATATATATTTCTTTCATGTAATGTAAGTTTCCCAAACCTCAAAATGCCTATAAATACACCCCTCACCACACCCACAATTCAGTTTTACAAACTTTGCCTCCTATGGAGGTGGTGAAGTAAGTTTGTGCTAAGATTTCTACGTTGAAATGCGCTTCTCAGCATTTTGAAGCCCGTTTCCTCTAAGAGTACAGTGAATGCCAGAGTGATGTGAAGGGAGTATCACCTATTGAATGCAATGGTTTTCCTCTCGGGGGGTGTCTGTTGTCGGTCATAGAGATTCATCTCCTACCTCACTTTTCAGATCAACGATATACTCTCATATTCCATTACCTCTACTGATAACCTTTTCAGTACTGGTTTGGCGATCTGCTATATGGATGGGTGTCTTTTGGTAAGTATGTTTTCATTACTTAAGACACTCTCAGCTATGGTTTGGCACTTTATGTATGTATATAAAGTTCTAAATATATGTATTGTACTTATATTTGCCATAATTCAGGTTTTCAGTATATTTCCTTTTGCAGACTATGAGTTTCATATCTGGGAAATGCTTTTTTATGAAAAATGTATTTCTTACCTGGGATATAGTCTCTTTTTCAAATTGACTGTCTTCGCGGGCAGAATTAGGCTCGCGAGGGCGCAAAATGCCAAAGTTTATTGTGTCATTCTTGGCGCAAGATTTTTTTGGCGCGAAGTTACGTTTGTTGACGCAAATTCGTAATTTCCGGCGTCTTAGTTGACGCCGAGTCCTTCACAAGGTTGCATCATCTATGACGCGAATGTGTCGTTTCCAGACGTTTTTGGTGCCAAAAAATATTTTTCTGTTTGTTATCGTCATACTTGGCGCCAAATATTTTCATTATTTAAGGCCCCATTCCTATTTTCCTCTTGCCTTTTTTCTATGTCAGAGGGCTATGCTGTTTGCATTTTTTCCCATTCCTGAAACTGCCATATAAGGAAATTGATCATTTTGTTTATATGTTGTTTTTTTCTCTTACATTTGCAAGATGTCTCAATCTGATCCTGTCTCAGAATTCACTGTTGGATCCCAGCTGACTGATAACAGTTCTACCAAAGCTAAGTGCATTTGTTGTAAACTTGTGGAGGTTTATACCTCCAGCTGTGGTTTGTAATAGTTGTCATGATAAACTTTTACATGCAGAGAATGTATCCATCAGTAGTAGTTCATTACCTGTTGCTGTTCCCTCAACATCTAATGCACATAATATACCTGTAAATTTAAAAGAATTTATTTCTGATTCTATTCAGAATGCTTTGTCTGCCATCCCGCCTTCTAATGAACGTAAAAGGTCTTTTAAAACTTCTCATAAGGTTGAGGAAATTTCAAATGACCAGCAACATACTGAATTATCCTTCTCT
This sequence comes from Bombina bombina, assembly GCF_027579735.1. NCBI lineage: Eukaryota > Metazoa > Chordata > Amphibia > Anura > Bombinatoridae > Bombina > Bombina bombina. Next base: position 876,362,983 of record NC_069502.1, read on the forward strand.
GATGAGGATCTATCTGATTCAGAAGATCCTGCCTCAGATATTGGCACTGACAAATCCTCTTATTTATTTAAGATGGAGTATATTTGTTCTTTGTTAAAAGAAGTGTTGATTACATTAGATATTGAGGAAACTAGTCCTCTTGATATTAAAACTAGCAAACGTTTAAATTTTGTTTATAAACCTCCTGTGGTTATTCCAGAGGTTTTCCAGTTCCTGATGCTATTTCTGATATGATTACTAAGGAATGGAATAGGACTGGTGCTTCTTTTATTCCTTCTTCAAGGTTTAAAAAATTGTATCCTTTGCCAGCAGTTAGATTGGAGTTTTTAGAAAAGATCCCCAAAGTTGATGGGGCTATCTCTACTCTTGCTAAACGTACTACTATTCCTACGGAAGATAGTATTTCTTTTAAAAATCCTTTAGATAGGAAACTTGAATCTTACCTAAGGAAAGGTGTTTGGGCGGAATCCAGCTCCTGTCTAATTTCTGCGGTTCATATCCCAGGTATAGACAATTGGGAAGCGGATTACCTCAGTCATCAGACTTTACATCCGGGAGAATGGTCTCTCCACCCAGATGTGTTTTCTCAAGTTGTTAAGATGTGGGGGCTTCCAGAAATAGATCTGATGGCATCTCATCTAAACAAAAAACTTACCAGGTACCTGTCCAGGTCCAGGGATCTTCAGGCAGAAGCAGTGGATGCATTGATACTTCCTTGGTGTTATCAACCTGCTTATATTTTCCTGCCTCTAGTTCTTCTTCCAAGAGTGATCTCCAAAATCATCATGGAGCAATTGTTTGTGCTGCTGGTGGCTCCAGCATGGCCTCACAGGTTTTGGTATGCAGATCTTGTTCGGATGTCCAGTTGCCAACCTTGGCCACTTCCAATATGGCCAGACCTATCTCAAGGTCGGTTTTTCCATCAGGATCTCAAATCATTAAATTTGAAGGTATGGAAATTGAACGCTTAGTGCTTAGTCATAGAGGTTTATCTGACTCAGTGATTAATACTATGTTGCAGGCTCGTAAATCTGTATCTAGAAAGATTTATTATCGAGTTTGGAAGACTTACATTTCATGGTGTTCTCATAAATTCTCTTGGCATTCTTTTAGAATTCCTAGAATTTTACAGTTTCTTCAGGATGGTTCGGATAAAGGTTTGTCTGCAAGTTCCTTGAAAGGACAAATCTCTGTTCTTTCTGTTTTATTTCACAGAAAGATTGCTAAACTTCCTGATATTCATTGTTTTGTGCAGGCTTTGGTTCGTATCAAGCCTGTCATTAAATCCATCTCTCTTTCTTGGAGTCTTAATTCAGTTTTGAAGGCTTTACATGCTCCTCCGTTTGAGCCTATGCATTCTTTAGACATTAAACTACTTTCTTGGAAAGTGTTGTTTCTTCTGGCCATCTCTTCTGCTAGAAGAGTTTCTGAATTATCCGCTCTCTCTTGTGAATTTCCTTTTCTGATTTTTCATTAGGATAAGGCAGTTTTGCAGACTTCATTTAAATTCTTACCCAAGGTTGTAAACATTAATAGAGAAATTGTTGTTCCTTCCTTGTGTCCTAATCCTAAGAATTCTTTGGAGAGATCTTTACATTCTTTGGATGTGGTGAGAGCTTTGAAATATGTTGAAGCTACTAAAGATTTCAGGAAGACTTCTAGTCTATTTGTTATCTTTTCTGGTTCCAGGAAAGGTCAGAAGGCTTCTGCCGTTTCCTTGGCCTCGTGGTTAAAACTTTTGATTCATCAAGCCTATTTGGAGTCGGGTCAAGCCCCGCCTCAGAGAATGTCAGGGTGTCAGGAATCAGACTGAGACGAGAAGTGCAAAAATAATCACACCTTTATTAATAACAAAAAAATAATAAAAAGTCCACAAGTCAAATAACAAGCCAGGAGTCAAAACCAGAGCTGGTAGTCAGACGAGCCGAGTCAGGAGCCAAAGCAAATAGTCAGACGAGACGGAATCAGCTATAAGGAAAACAGAGTCAGGAACAAGCCAGGGATCAGGAACCAGGAATGATGTCAGGCAGCCAGGTAATACACAGGAACTCTCACAAACAGGTCTGAGACAACGCAAAGGCAAAGCATACTGAACAGAGGCCCTTTAAATAATAAGTGATGACATCACAATTCTGAGACTGCATCCTGTCTCACACGGATGATGCACACCAGTCTGGCCATAAAAGGAAGTGCAGGAAATAAGCAGCATCCCCCACAATGCACCATAGTCAGGAAGAGAGGTGAGTAAAATGGCTGCCAGCAGAACATGGCAAACAAAACAGGGAAAACCCTGACAGACAATTACTGCTCATTCTCCTAGATCAGTTTCCACTTCCTGGGCTGTTAAGAATGAAGCTTCAGTTAATCAGATTTGCAACGCTGCTACTTGGTCTTCTTTGCATACATTTACTAAATTCTACCATTTTGATGTATTTTGCTTCTTCAGAAGCAGTTTTTGGTAGAAAAGTTCTTCAGGCAGTTGTTTTAGTTTGATTTTTCTGCTTTTGATCTAAGTTTTTTCTTCACATTTATGAGAATTAACTTATATTTTGGGTTGTGGATTAATTTTTTCAGCGGAAAATGACTGTTTTTATTTTTATCCCTCCCTCTCTAGTGACTGTTGCGTAGAGTTCCACATCTTGGGTATTGCTATTCCATACGTCACTAGCTCTTGCCAATTACATGAAAGAAAACATAATTTATGTAAGAACTTGCCTGATAAATTCACTTCTTTCATATTGGCAAGAGTCCATGAGGCCCATCCCCTTTTTTATGGCGGTTATGATTTTTTTGTATAAAGCACAATTATTTCCATATTCCTTTGTTAATGCTCTTTTACTCATTTCTTTATCACCCCACTTCTTGGCTATTCGTTAAACTGAATTGTGGGTGTGGTGAAGGGTGTATTTATAGGCATTTTGAGGTTTGGGAAACTTTGCCCCTTCTGGTAGGATTGTATATCCCATACGTCACTAGCTCATGGACTCTTGCCAATATGAAATAAATAAAATTATCAGGTAAGTTCTTACATAAATGATGTTATACTATTCCTAAAGCCCGTTTACACGGGCCATTTTTTGCAGTAGAGCGGTCCCACCCCTTGCTCTCTCTCTCCTCCCTCTTTTGCTCTCTCTCTCTCCCTCTCTTTTGCTCTCTCCCTCTCTTTTGCTCGCTCTCTCCCTCTCTTTTGCACTCTCTCTCCCCCTCTCTTTTGCACTCTCTCTCCCCCTCTCTTTTGCACTCTCTCTCTCCCCCTCTCTTTTGCTCTCTCTCTCCCCCTCTCTTTTGCTCTCTTTCTCCCCCTCTCTTTTGCTCTCTCTCTCCCCCTCTCTTTTGCTCTCTCTCCCCCTCTTTTGCTCTCTCTCCCCCTCTCTTTTGCTCTCTCTCTCCCTCTCTTTTGCTCTCTCTCTCCCTCTCTTTTGCTCTCTCTCTCCCCCTCTCTTTTGCTCTCTCTCCCTCTCTCTTTTGCTCTCTCTCTCTTTTGCTCTCTCTCCCTCTCTCTTTTGCTCTTGCTCTCTCTCCCCCTCTCTTTTGCTCTCTCTCTCCCCCTCTCTTTTGCTCTCTCTCCCCCTCTCTTTTGCTCTCTCTCTCCCCCTCTCTTTTGCTCTCTCTCTCCCCCTCTCTTTTGCTCTCTCTCTCCCCCCTCTCTTTTGCTCTCTCTCTCCCCCCTCTCTTTTGCTCTCTCTCTCCCCCCTCTCTTTTGCTCTCTCTCTCCCCCCTCTCTTTTGCTCTCTCTCTCCTCCCTCTCTTTTGCTCTCTCTCTCCCCCCTCTCTTTTGCTCTCTCTCTCCCCCCTCTCTTTTGCTCTCTCTCTCCCCCCTCTCTTTTGCTCTCTCCCCCCCCCCTCTCTTTTGCTCTCTCCCCCCCCCCCTCTTTTGCTCTCTCTCCCCCCCCTCTCTTTTGCTCTCTCTCTCCCCCCTCTCTTTTGCTCTCTCTCTCCCCCCTCTCTTTTGCTCTCTCTCTCCCCCCTCTCTTTTGCTCTCTCCCCCCTCTCTTTTGCTCTCTCCCCCCTCTCTTTTGCTCTCTCCCCCCTCTCTTTTGCCCTCTCTCTCCCCTCTCTTTTGCCCTCTCTCTCCCCCCTCTCTTTTGCCCTCTCTCTCCCCCCCTCTCTTTTGCTCTCTCTCTCCCCCCTCTCTTTTGCTCTCTCTCTCCCCCCTCTCTTTTGCTCTCTCCCCCCTCTCTTTTGCTCTCTCCCCCTCTCTTTTGCTCTCTCCCCCCCTCTCTTTTGCTCTCTCTCTCCCCCCCTCTCTTTTGCTCTCTCTCTCTCCCCCCCTCTCTTTTGCTCTCTCTCTCTCCCCCCTCTCTTTTGCTCTCTCTCTCCCCCCTCTCTTTTGCTCTCTCTCTCCCCCCTCTCTTTTGCTCTCTCTCTCCCCCCTCTCTTTTGCTCTCTCTCTCCCCCCTCTCTTTTGCTCTCTCTCTCCCCCCTCTCTTTTGCTCTCTCTCTCCCCCCTCTCTTTTGCTCTCTCTCTCCCCCCTCTTTTTTGCTCTCTCTCCCCCTCTCTCTGTTGCTCTCTATCTCCCCCCTCTTTCTGTTGCTCTCTATCTCCCCCCTCTCTTTTGCTCTCTTCCCCCACCTCTATTTTGTGCTCTCTTCCCTCTCTTTTGCGCTCTCTCCCCCTCTCTTCTGGGCGCTCTCTCTCCCCCTCTATTTCTTTCATGTAATTGGCAAGAGTCCATGAGCTAGTGACGTATGGGATATACAATCTTACCAGGAGGGGCAAAGTTTCCCAAACCTCAAAATGCCTATAAATACACTCCTCACCACACCCACAATTCAGTTTTACAAACTTTGCCTCCTATGGAGGTGGTGAAGTTTGTGCTAGATTTCTACGTTGATATGCGCTTCTCAGCATGTTGAAGCCCGGTTCCTCTCAGAGTACAGTGAATGTCAGAGGGATGTGAAGGGAGTATCACCTATTGAATACAATGGTCTTCCTAACGGGGATCTATTTCATAGGTTCTCTGTTATCGGTCGTAGAGATTCATCTCCTACCTCCCTTTTCAGATCGACGATATACTCTTATATACCATTATCTCTATTGATTCTTGTTTCAGTACTGGTTTGGCTATATGTGGATGGGTGTCTTTTGGTAAGTATGTTTCATTTACTTAAAACACTCTCAGCTATGGTTTGGCACTTTATATATAAAGTTCTAAATATATGTTTGTACTTATATTTGCCATGATTCAGGTTTATCAGTTTATTTCCTTTTTGCAGACTGTCAGTTTCATATCTGGGAAATGCTTTAAAAAAAAAAAAAAAAAAAAAGAATTTCTTACCTGAGGTTTTAAAATTGATTCTTTCTAATTGCAGGCTGTATTAGGCTTGCGAGAGCGCAAAATGCTATAATTTATTGCGTCATTCTTGGCGCAATACTTTTTTGGAGCGAAAAATTACGTTTGTTGACGCAAATTCATCATTTCCGGCGTCTTAGTTGGCGCTGAGTCTTTTCACGAGGTTGCGTCATCTATGACGCTCGAGTTTCGTTCCGGACGTTTTTGGCGCCAAAAAGTGTTATTCAGTTTGTTGCGTCATACTTGGCGCCAAACATTTTTTCTTTATTTAAGACCATTTTTTATATAATCAGAATTGATGTTAGATATATGTCTTTAGCTATTTTAGCTAGAAGAGCTTTATGGCTTAAATCTTGGCATGCTGATATGACTTCTAAATTGACATTGCTATCTCTTTCTTTCCAAGGTAATAAATTATTTGGTTCCCAGTTGGATTCTATAATTTCAACTGTCACTGGGGGGAAGGGAGCTTCTTTGCCTCAGGATAGAAAATCTAAGGGTAAATTTAAAGCTTCTAACCCTTTTCGTTCCTTTCGACAGATTAAGGAACAGAAACCTAGTCCTTCCCCTAAGGAATCTGTCTCCAATTGGAAGCCTTCCTCAATCTGAAATAAATCCAAGCCATTTAAGAGATCTAAACCAGCCCCCAAGTCCGCATGAAGGTGTGGCCCTCATTCCAGCTCATCTGGTAGGGGGCAGATTCAAATCCAAAATCATTGGATTCAGAACATTGTCTCTCAGGGGTACAGAATAGGTTTCAGAGTAAGACTGCCTGTGAGAAGTTTCTTTCTCTCACGCATTCCAGTGAACCCAGAGAAAGCGCAGTGTGTTTCAGACCTGGAGTTATCTGGGGTAATCGTGCCAGTTCCTTTCAGGAACAGGGTCTGGGGTTTTATTCAAATCTGTCCATTGTCCCAAAGAAAGAAAATTCATTCAGACCAGTTCTGGATCTAAAAGTCTTTAATCATTATGTAAGAGTACCAACATTCAAAATGGTGACTATAAGGAATACTCTGCCTTTTGTTCAGCAAGGGCATTATATGTCCACAATAGACTTACAGGATGCATATCTTCATATTCCAATTCATCCAGATCACTATCAGTTCCTGAGATTCTCTTTTCTAGACAAGCATTACCAATTTGTTGCTCTTCCTTTTGGCCTAGCAACAGCTCCAAGAATCTTTTCAAAGGTTCTCGGTGCCCTACTCTCTGTAATCAGAGAGCGGGGTATTGCGGTGTTTCCTTATTTGGACGATATCTTGGTACTTGCTCAGTCTTTACGTTCTGCAGAATCTCACACGTATCAACTAGTGTTGTTTCTTCAAAGACATGGTTGGAGGAGCAATTTACCAAAAAGTTCTTTGATTCCTCAGACAAGGGTAACCTTTTTAGGTTTCCAAATAGATTCAGTATCCATGACTTTGTCTCTAACAGACAAGAGACGTTTGACATTGGTTGCAGCCTGTCTGAACCTTCAGTCTCAATCATTCCCTTCAGTAGCTATGTGCAAGGAGGTTTTAGGTCTCATGACTGCAGCATCGGACGCGATCCCCTTTGCTCATTTTCACATGAGACCTCTTCAGCTTTGTATGCTGAACCACTGGTGCAGGGATTATACAAGGATATCACAATTAATATCCTTAGATCCCAATGTTCGACTATCTCTGACTTGGTGGTTAGATCACCATCGTATTGTTCAAAGGGCCTCTTTTGTTCGTCCAACTTGGACTGTGATCAAACAGATGCAAGTCTTTCAGGTTGGGGAGCTGTCTGGGGACCTCTGACAGCACAAGGGGTTTGGAAATCTCAAGAGGCGAGATTATCAATCAATATTTTGGAACTCCGTGCGATTCTCAGAGCTCTTCAGTTTTGGCCTCTATTGAAGAGAGAGCCGTTTATTTGTTTTCAGACAGACAATGTCACAACTGTGTCGTATGTCAATCATCAGGGTGGGACTCACAGTCCTCAAGCTATGAAAGAAGTATCCCGGACACTTGTTTGGGCAGAATCCAGCTTCTGTCTAATTTCTGAGGTCCATATCCCAGGTATAGACAATTGGGAAGCGGATTATCTCAGTCGTCAAGCTTTACATCCGGGATGTGTTTTTTCAAATTGTTCAGATGTGGGGGCTTCCAGAAATAGATCTGATGGCATCTCATCTAAACACGAAACTTCCCAGGTACCTGTCCAGGTCCAGGGATCCTCAGGCGGAAGCAGTGGATGCATTGACACTTCCTTGGAGTTATCAACCTGCCTATATTTTTCCGCCTCTAGTTCTTCCAAGAGTGATTTCCAATCTTTGTAAAAGAAAACTAAATTTATGCTTACCTGATAAATTACTTTCTTTTACGATATGACGAGTCCACGGCCCACCCTGTTCTTTTTAAGACAGTTTTTCTTTATTATTTTTTTTGTAAACTTCAGTCACCTCTGCACCTTTTAGCCTTTCCTTTTTCTCTTCCTATACCTTCGGCCGAATGACTGAGGGTGGAGGGGAAGGGGAGGGGCTATATATACAGCTCTGCTATGGTGCTCTTTGCCACTTCCTGTTAGCAGGAGGTTAATATCCCACAAGAAAGGATGAAATCCGCGGACTCGTCATATCGTAAAAGAAAGTAATTTATCAGGTAAGCATAAATTTAGTTTTTTCTGCCTCTAGTTCTTCTTCCAAGAGTGATCTCCAAAATCATTATGGAGCAATCATTTGTAATGCTGGTGGCTCCAGCATGGGCTCACAGATTTTGGTATGCAGATCTTGTTCGGATGTCCAGTTGCCAACCATGGCTACTTCCTTTAAGGCCAGACCTTCTATCTCAAGGTCCGTTTTTCCATCAGGATCTCAAATCATTAAATTTGAAGGTATAGAAATTGAACGCTTAGTGCTTAGTCATAGAGGTTTCTCTGACTCTGTGATTAATACTATGTTGCAGGCTCGTAAATCTCTTTCTAGAAAGATTTATTTTCGAGCTTGGAAGACTTACATTTCATGGTGTTCTCATAAATTCTCTTGGCATTCTTTTAGAATTCCTAGAGTTTTACAGTTTCTTCAGGATGGTTTGGATAAGGGTTTGTCTGCGAGTTCCTTGAAAGGACAAATCTCTGCTCTTTCTGTTTTATTCCACAGAAAAATTGCTAAACTCCCTGATATTCATTGTTTTGTACAGGCTTTGGTTTGTATCAAGCCAGTCATTAAATCAATCTCTCCTCCTTGGAGTCTTACGGCTAGATTTAGAGTTTTGTCGTTAAAGACCCGCGTAGCTAACGCAGCTTTTTCTCTTGTTAAGTGTATCCAGTCCATGGATCATCCATTACTTGTGGGATATTCTCCTTCCCAACAGGAAGTTGCAAGAGGATCACCCACAGCAGAGCTGCTATATAGCTCCTCCCCTCACTGCCATATCCAGTCATTCTCTTGCAACTCTCAACTAAGATGGAGGTCGTAAGAGGACTGTGGTGTTTTATACTTAGTTTATTTCTTCAATCAAAAGTTTGTTATTTTTAAATGGTACCGGAGTGTACTGTTTATCTCAGGCAGTATTTAGAAGAAGAATCTGCCTGCGTTTTCTATGATCTTAGCAGAAGTAACGAAGATCCTTTGCTGTTCTCACATATTCTGAGGAGTGAGGTAACTTCAGAGGGGGAATAGCGTGCAGGTTTTCCTGTAATAAGGTATGTGCAGTTAAAATATTTTTCTAGGGATGGAATTTGCTAGAAAATGCTGCTGATACCGAAGTAATGTAAGTAAAGCCTTAAATGCAGTGATAGCGTAGTGTATTTTAAAACGTTTGCTGGCATGTTTAATCGTTTTTTACATATGTTTGGTGATAAAACTTATTGGGGCCTAGTTTTTTCCACATGGCTGGTTTGAATTTTGCCTAGAAACAGTTCCCTGAGGCTTCCCACTGTTGTAATATGAGTGGGAGGGGCCTATTTTGGCGTTTTTTTGCACAGCAAAAATTACAGACACAGACATCCAGCTTCTTCCTGCATGATCCAGGACTTCTCTGAAGGGCTCAAAAGGCTTCAAAAGTCATATTGAGGGAGGTAAAAAGCCACAGTAGAGCTGTGGCAGTTGTTGTGACTGTTTAAAAAACGTTTTTGTCATTTGTTATTCCGTTTTTGGTATTAAGGGGTTAATCATCCATTTGCAAGTGGGTGCAATGCTCTGCTAACTTATTACATACACTGTAAAAATTTCGTTAGTGTAACTGCATTTTTTCACTGTTATTTAAAAATTTGGGAAAATTTGTGTTTCTTAAAGGTGCAGTAACGTTTTTTATATTGCTTGTAAACTTGTTTTAAAGTGTTTTCCAAGCTTGCTAGTCTCATTGCTAGTCTGTTTAAACATGTCTGACACAGAGGAACCTACTTGTTCATTATGTTTGAAAGCCATGGTGGAGCCCCATAGGAGAATGTGTACTAAATGTATTGATTTCACCTTAAACAGTAAAGATCAGTCTTTATCTATAAAAGAATTATCACCAGAGGGTTCTGTCGAGGGGGAAGTTATGCCGACTAACTCTCCCCATGTGTCAGACCCTTCGCCTCCCGCTCAGGGGACGCACGCTAATATGGCGCCAATAGCGATTACCTTGCAGGACATGGCTGCAATCATGAAAAATACCCTGTCAGAGGTATTATCTAGATTGCCTGAATTAAGAGGCAAGCGCGATAGCTCTGGGGTTAGGAGAGATACAGAGCGCGCAAATGCTGTTAGAGCCACTTCTGATACTGCGTCACAGTATGCAGAACATGAGGACGGAGAGCTTCAGTCTGTGGGTGACATCTCTGACTCGGGGAAACCTGATTCAGAGATTTCTAATTTTAAATTTAAGCTTGAGAACCTCCGTGTATTGCTTGGGGAGGTATTAGCTGCTCTGACTGTAACACAGTTGCAATTCCAGAGAAATTGTGTAGGCTGGATAGATACTATGCGGTGCCGGTGTGTACTGACGTTTTTCCTATACCTAAAAGGCTTACAGAAATTATTAGCAAGGAGTGGGATAGACCCGGTGTGCCCTTTTCCCCACCTCCTATATTTAGAAAAATGTTTCCAATAGACGCCACTACACGGGACTTATGGCAGACGGTCCCTAAGGTGGAGGGAGCAGTTTCTACTTTAGCAAAGCGTACCACTATCCCGGTTGAGGACAGTTGTGCTTTCTTTAATGTAATTAGCAAGAGTCCATGAGCTAGTGACGTATGGGATATACATTCCTACCAGGAGGGGCAAAGTTTCCCAAACCTCAAAATGCCTATAAATACACCCCTCACCACACCCACAAATCAGTTTTACAAACTTTGCCTCCTATGGAGGTGGTGAAGTAAGTTTGTGCTAGATTCTACGTTGATATGCACTCCGCAGCAGGTTGGAGCCCGGTTTTCCTCTCAGCGTGCAGTGAATGTCAGAGGGATGTGAGGAGAGTATTGCCTATTTCAATTCAATGATCTCCTTCTACGGGGTCTATTTCATAGGTTCTCTGTTATCGGTCGTAGAGATTCATCTCTTACCTCCCTTTTCAGATCGACGATATACTCTTATATATACCATTACCTCTACTGATTCTCGTTTCAGTACTGGTTTGGCTTTCTACTACATGTAGATGAGTGTCCTGGGGTAAGTAAGTCTTATTTTCTGTGACACTCTAAGCTATGGTTGGGCACTTTTATATAAAGTTCTAAATATATGTATTCAAACATTTATTTGCCTTGACTCAGGATGTTCAATGTTCCTTATTTCAGACAGTCGGTTTCATATTTGGGATAATGCATATGAATAAATCAATTTTTTTCTTACCTTAAAATTTGACTTTTTTCCCTGTGGGCTGTTAGGCTCGCGGGGGCTGAAAATGCTTAATTTTATTGCGTCATTCTTGGCGCAGACTTTTTTGGCGCAACATTTTTTTTCTGTTTCTGGCGTCATACGTGTCGCCGGAAGTTGCGTCCTTTTTGCCGTTTTTTTTTTGCGCCAAAAGTGTCGGCGTTCCGGATGTGGCGTCATTTTTAGGGCCAAAAGCATTTAGGCGCCAAATAATGTGGGCGTCTTTTTTAGTGACGCCCATATTTTTTAGCGCCAAAAAAGACGCCCACATTATTTGGCGCCTAAATGCTTTTGGCGCTAAAAAATATGGGCGTCACTATTGTCTCCACATTATTTAAGTCTCATTATTTATTGCTTCTGGTTGCTAGAAGCTTGTTCACTGGCATTTTTTCCCATTCCTGAAACTGTCATTTAAGGAATTTGATCAATTTTGCTTTATATGTTGTTTTTTCTTTTACATATTGCAAGATGTCCCAGATTGACACTGAGTCAGAAGATACTTCTGGAAAAACGCTGCCTAGTGCTGGATCTACCAAAGTTAAGTGTATCTGCTGTAAACTTGTGGTATCTGTTCCTCCAGCTGTTGTTTGTAATGAATGTCATGACAAACTTGTTAATGCAGATAATATTTCCTTTAGTAATGTTACATTACCTGTTGCTGTTCCGTCAACATCTAATACTCAGAGTGTTCCTGTTAACATAAGAGATTTTGTTTCTAAATCCATTAAGAAGGCTATGTCTGTTATTCCTCCTTCTAGTAAACGTAAAAGGTCTTTTAAAACTTCTCATTTTTCAGATGAATTTTTAAATGAACATCATCATTCTGATTCTGATAATGGTTCCTCTGGTTCAGAGGATTCTGTCTCAGAGGTTGATGCTGATAAATCTTCATATTTATTCAAAATGGAATTTATTCGTTCTTTACTTAAAGAAGTCTTAATTGCTTTAGAAATAGAGGATTCTGGTCCTCTTGATACTAAATCTAAACGTTTAAATAAGGTTTTTAAATCTCCTTTAGTTATTCCAGAAGTTTTTCCTGTCCCTGATGCTATTTCTGAAGTAATCTCCAGGGAATGTAATAATTTGGGTAATTCATTTACTCCTTGTAAACATTTTAAGCAATTTTATCCTGTGCCATCTGACAGATTAGAATTTTGGGACAAAATCCCTAAAGGTGATGGGGCTGTCTCTACTCTTGCTAAACGTACTACTATTCCTACGGCAGATAGTACTTCCTTTAAGGATCCTTTAGATAGGAAGATTGAATCCTTTCTAAGAAAAGCTTACTTATGTTCAGGTAATCTTCTTAGTCCTGCTATATCTTTAGCGGATGTTGCTGCAGCTTCAACTTTTTGGTTAGAAGCTTTAGCGCAACAAGTAACAGATCATAATTCTCATAGCATTGTTAATCTTCTTCAACATGCTAATAACTTTATTTGTGATGCCATCTTTGATATCATTAGAGTTGATGTCAGGTATATGTCTCTAGCTATTTTAGCTAGAAGAGCTTTATGGCTTAAAACTTGGAATGCTGATATGTCTTCTAAGTCAACTTTGCTTTCCCTTTCTTTCCAGGGTAATAAATTATTTGGTTCTCAGTTGGATTCTATTATCTCAACTGTTACTGGAGGGAAAGGAACTTTTTTACCACAGGATAAAAAAATCTAAAGGTAAATTTAGGTCTAATAATCGTTTTCGTTCCTTTCGTCACAATAAGGAACAAAAGCCTGATCCTTCACCCACAGGAGCGGTATCAGTTTGGAAACCATCTCCAGTCTGGAATAAATCCAAGCCTTTTAGAAAACCAAAGCCAGCTCCCAAGTCCACATGAAGGTGCGGCCCTCATTCCAGCCCAGCTGGTAGGGGGCAGATTACGATTTTTCAAAGAAATTTGGATCAATTCAATTCACAATCTTTGGATTCAAAACATTGTTTCAGAAGGGTACAGAATTGGCTTCAAGATAAGGCCTCCTGCAAAGAGATTTTTTCTTTCCCGTGTCCCAGTAAATCCAGCGAAGGCTCAAGCATTTCTGAAATGTGTTTCAGATCTAGAGTTGGCTGGAGTAATTATGCCAGTTCCAGTTATGGAACAGGGGCTGGGGTTTTATTCAAATCTCTTCATTGTACCAAAGAAGGAGAATTCCTTCAGACCAGTTCTGGATCTAAAAATATTGAATCGTTATGTAAGGATACCAACATTCAAAATGGTAACTATAAGGACTATCCTGCCTTTTGTTCAGCAAGGGCATTATATGTCCACAATAGATTTACAGGATGCATATCTGCATATTCCGATTCATCCAGATCACTATCAGTTTCTGAGATTCTCTTTCCTAGACAAGCATTACCAGTTTGTGGCTCTGCCGTTTGGTCTAGCAACAGCTCCAAGGATTTTTACAAAGGTTCTCGGTGCCCTTCTGTCTGTAATCAGAGAACAGGGTATTGTGGTATTTCCTTATTTGGACGATATCTTGGTACTTGCTCAGTCTTCACATTTAGCAGAATCTCATACGAATCGACTTGTGTTGTTTCTTCAAGATCATGGTTGGAGGATCAATTTACCGAAAAGTTCATTGATTCCTCAGACAAGGGATACCTTTTTAGGTTTCCAGATAGATTCAGCGTCCATGACTCTGTCTCTGACAGACAAGAGACGTCTAAAATTGATCTCAGCTTGTCGAAACCTTCAATCACAATCATTCCCTTCGGTAGCCTTTTGCATGGAAATTCTAGGTCTTATGACTGCTGCATCGGACGCGATCCCCTTTGCTCGTTTTCACATGCGACCTCTTCAGCTCTGTATGCTGAACCAGTGGTGCAGGGATTACACAAAGATATCTCAATTAATATCTTTAAAACCGATTGTACGACACTCTCTGATGTGGTGGACAGATCACCATCGTTTAGTTCAGGGGCTTCTTTTGTTCTTCCGACCTGGACTGTAATTTCAACAGATGCAAGTCTGACAGGTTGGGGAGCTGTTTGGGGGTCTCTGACAGCACAAGGGGTTTGGGAATCTCAGGAGGTGAGATTACCAATCAATATTTTGGAACTCCGTGCAATTTTCAGAGCTCTTCAGTCATGGCCTCTTCTAAAGAGAGAATCGTTCATTTGTTTTCAGACAGACAATGTCACAACTGTGGCATACATCAATCATCAAGGAGGGACTCACAGTCCTCTGGCTATGAAAGAAGTATCTCGAATACTGGTATGGGCGGAATCCAGCTCCTGTCTAGTTTCTGCGGTTCATATCCCAGGTATAGACAATTGGGAAGCGGATTATCTCAGTCGCCAAACGTTACATCCGGGCGAATGGTCTCTTCACCCAGAGGTATTTCTTCAGATTGTTCAAATGTGGGGACAGAAATAGATCTGATGGCTTCTCATCTAAACAAGAAACTTCCCAGGTATCTGTCCAGATCCAGGGATCCTCAAGCGGAAGCAGTGGATGCATTGTCACTTCCTTGGAAGTATCATCCTGCCTATATCTTTCCGCCTCTAGTTCTTCTTCCAAGAGTAATCTCCAAGATTCTGAAGGAATGCTCGTTTGTTCTGCTGGTAGCTCCAGCATGGCCTCACAGGTTTTGGTATGCAGATCTTGTCCGGATGGCCTCTTGCCAACCGTGGACTCTTCCGTTAAGACCATACCTTCTGTCGCAAGGTCCTTTTTTCCATCAGGATCTCAAATCCTTAAATTTAAAGGTATGGAGATTGAACGCTTGATTCTTAGTCAAAGAGGTTTCTCTGACTCTGTGATTAATACTATGTTACAGGCTCGTAAATCTGTATCTAGGAAGATATATTATAGAGTCTGGAAGACTTACATTTCTTGGTGTCTTTCTCATCATTTTTCCTGGCATTCTTTTAGAATTCCGAGAATTTTACAGTTTCTTCAGGATGGTTTGGATAAAGGTTTGTCTGCAAGTTCCTTGAAAGGACAAATCTCTGCTCTTTCTGTTCTTTTTCACAGAAAGATTGCTAATCTTCCTGATATTCATTGTTTTGTACAAGCTTTGGTTCGTATAAAACCTGTCATTAAGTCAATTTCTCCTCCTTGGAGTTTGAATTTGGTTCTGGGGGCTCTTCAAGCTCCTCCGTTTGAACCTATGCATTCATTGGACATTAAATTACTTTCTTGGAAAGTTTTGTTTCTTTTGGCCATCTCTTCTGCTAGAAGAGTTTCTGAATTAGCTGCTCTTTCTTGTGAGTCTCCTTTTCTGATTTTTCATCAGGATAAGGCGGTGTTGCGAACTTCTTTTAAATTTTTACCTAAGGTTGTGAATTCTAACAACATTAGTAGAGAAATTGTGGTTCCTTCATTATGTCCTAATCCTAAGAATTCTAAGGAGAGATCATTGCATTCTTTGGATGTAGTTAGAGCTTTGAAATATTATGTTGAAGCTACTAAGAATTTCCGAAAGACTTCTAGTCTATTTGTTATCTTTTCCGGTTCTAGGAAAGGTCAGAAGGCCTCTGCCATTTCTTTGGCATCTTGGTTGAAATCTTGAATTCATCATGCTTATGTCGAGTCGGGTATAACTCCGCCTCAAAGGATTACAGCTCATTCTACTAGGTCAGTTTCTACTTCCTGGGCGTTTAGGAATGAAGCTTCGGTTGATCAGATTTGCAAAGCAGCAACTTGGTCTTCTTTGCATACTTTTACTAAATTCTACCATTTTGATGTGTTTTCTTCTTCTAAAGCAGTTTTTGGTAGAAAAGTACTTCAGGCAGCTGTTTCAGTTTGATTCTTCTGCTTATAATTTCAGTTTTTTTCATTATAAGATTTAAACTTTATTTTGGGTGTGGATTATTTTCAGCGGAATTGGCTGTCTTTATTTTATCCCTCCCTCTCTAGTGACTCTTGCGTGGAAGATCCACATCTTGGGTATTTATTATCCCATACGTCACTAGCTCATGGACTCTTGCTAATTACATGAAAGAAAACATAATTTATGTAAGAACTTACCTGATAAATTCATTTCTTTCATATTAGCAAGAGTCCATGAGACCCACCCTTTTTTGTGGTGGTTATGATTTTTTTGTATAAAGCACAATTATTCCAATTCCTTATTTTTTATGCTTTCGCACTTTTTTCTTATCACCCCACTTCTTGGCTATGCGTTAAACTGATTTGTGGGTGTGGTGAGGGGTGTATTTATAGGCATTTTGAGGTTTGGGAAACTTTGCCCCTCCTGGTAGGAATGTATATCCCATACGTCACTAGCTCATGGACTCTTGCTAATATGAAAGAAATGAATTTATCAGGTAAGTTCTTACATAAATTATGTTTTTTCAGATCTAATGGATAAAAAATTGGAGGGTTACCTTAAGAAAATGTTTATTCAACAAGGTTTTATTTTACAGCCCCTTGCATGCATTGCGCCTGTCACTGCTGCGGCGGCATTCTGGTTTGAGGCCCTGGAAGAGGCCATCCAGACAGCTCCATTGAATGAAATTATTGACAAGCTTAGAACGCTTAAGCTAGCTAACTCATTTGTTTCTGATGCCATTGTTCATTTGACTAAACTAACGGCTAAGAATTCCGGATTCGCCATCCAGGCGCGTAGGGCGCTATGGCTTAAATCCTGGTCAGCTGACGTGACTTCAAAGTCTAAATTACTCAACATTCCTTTCAAGGGGCAGACCTTATTCGGGCCTGGCTTGAAGGAAATTATTGCTGACATTACTGGAGGCAAGGGTCATACCCTTCCCCAGGACAGGGCCAAATCAAAGGCCAAACAGTCTAATTTTCGTGCCTTTCGAAATTTCAAGGCAGGAGCAGCATCAACTTCCTCCGCTTCAAAACAAGAGGGAACTGTTACTCATTCCAGACAGGCCTGGAAACCTAACCAGTCCTGGAACAAGGGCCAGAAAGCCTGCTGCTGCCCCCAATACAGCATGAAGGAACGGCCCCCTATCCGGAAACGGATCTAGTGGGGGGCAGACTTTCTCTCTTCGCCCAGGCATGGGCAAGAGATGTTCAGGATCCCTGGGCGTTGGAGATCATATCTCAGGGATATCTTCTGGACTTCAAAGCTTCTCCTCCACAAGGGAGATTTCATCTTTCAAGGTTATCAGCAAACCAGATAAAGAAAGAGGCATTCCTAAGCTGTGTGCAAGACCTCCTAGTAATGGGAGTGATCCATCCAGTTCCGCGGACGGAACAAGGACAGGGATTTTATTCAAATCTGTTTGTGGTTCCCAAGAAAGAGGGAACCTTCAGACCAATCTTGGATCTAAAGATCTTAAACAAATTCCTCAGAGTTCCATCATTCAAAATGGAAGCTATTCGGACCATCCTACCCATGATATAAGAGGGTCAGTACATGACCACAGTGGACTTAAAGGATGCCTACCTTCACATACCGATTCACAAAGATCATCATTGGTTCCTAAGGTTTGCCTTTCTAGAGAGGCATTACCAATTTGTAGCTCTTCCCTTCGGGTTGGCCACTGCCCCGAGAATTTTTACAAAGGTTCTGGGCTCACTTCTGGCGGTTCTAAGACCGCGAGGCATAGCAGTGGCTCCGTATCTAGACGACATCCTGATACAGGCGTCAAGCTTTCAAATTGCCAAGTCTCATACAGAGATAGTTCTGGCATTTCTGAGGTTGCATGGGTGGAAAGTGAACGTGGAAAAAAATTCTCTATCACCACTCACAAAAGTCTCCTTCCTAGGGATTCTTATAGATTCTGTAGAGATAAAAATTTACCTGACGGAGTCCAGGTTATCAAAACTTCTAAATGCTTGCCGTGTCCTTCATTCCATTCCACGCCCGTCAGTCAGTGGCTCAGTGCATGGAAGTAATCGGCTTAATGGTAGCGGCAATGGACATAGTGCCATTTGCGCGCCTGCATCTCAGACCGCTGCAATTATGCATGCTAAGTCAGTGGAATGGGCATTACTCAGATTTGTCCCCTCTACTAAATCTGGATCAAGAGACCAGAGATTCTCTTCTCTGGTGGCTTTCTCGGGTCCATCTGTCCAAGGGTATGACCTTTCGCAGGCCAGATTGGACGATTGTAACAACAGATGCCAGCCTTCTAGGTTGGGGCGCAGTCTGGAACTCCCTGAAGGCTCAGGGATCGTGGACTCAGGAGGAGAAACTCCTCCCAATAAATATTCTGGAGTTAAGAGCAATATTCAATGCTCGTCTAGCTTGGCCTCAGTTAGCAACACTGAGGTTCATCAGATTTCAGTCGGACAACATCACGACTGTGGCTTACATCAACCATCAAGGGGGAACCAGGAGTTCCCTAGCGATGTTAGAAGTCTCAAAGATAATTCGCTGGGCAGAGTCTCACTCTTGCCACCTGTCAGCGATCCACATCCCAGGCGTAGAAAACTGGGAGGCGGATTTTCGTCAGACTTTTCATCTGGGGGTGTTTGCTCAACTGGTCCATCGTTGGGGCAAACCAGAACTGGATCTCATGGCGTCTCGCCAGAACACCAAGCTTCCTTGTTACGGATCCAGGTCCAGGGACCCGGGAGCAACGCTGATAGATGCTCTAGCAGCTCCTTGGTTCTTCAACCTGGCCTATGTGTTTCCACCGTTTCCTCTGCTCCCTCGACTGATTGCCAAAATCAAACAGGAGAGAGCATCAGTGATTCTGATAGCGCCTGCGTGGCCATGCAGGACCTGGTATGCAGACCTAGTGGACATGTCATCTCTTCCACCATGGACTCTGCCTCTGAGGCAGGACCTTCTAATACAAGGTCCTTTCAATCATCCAAATCTAATTTCTCTGAGACTGACTGCATGGAGATTGAACGCTTGATTCTATCAAGGCGTGGCTTCTCTGAGTCAGTCATTGATACCTTAATACAGGCTCGGAAGCCTGTCACCAGGAAAATCTACCATAAGATATGGCATAAATATCTTTATTGGTGTGAATCCAAGAGTTACTCATGGAGTAAGGTTAGGATTCCTAAGATATTGTCCTTCTTCTAGTTCTTTAAAAGGACAGATCTCTGCTCTGTCTATTCTTTTGCACAAGCGTCTGGCAGAAGTTCCAGACGTCCAGGCATTTTGTCAGGCTTTGGTTAGGATTAAGCCTGTGTTTAAAACTGTTGCTCCCCCTTGGAGCTTAAACTTGGTTCTTAAAGTTCTTCAGGGAGTTCCGTTTGAACCCCTTCATTCCATTGATATTAAACTTTTATCTTGGAAAGTTCTGTTTTTGATGGCTATTTCCTCGGCTCGAAGAGTCTCTGAGTTATCTGCCTTACATTGTGATTCTCCTTATCTGATTTTTCATTCAGACAAGGTAGTTCTGCGTACCAAACCTGGGTTTTTACCTAAGGTGGTTTCTAACAGGAATATCAATCAAGAGATTGTTGTTCCATCATTGTGTCCTAATCCTTCTTCAAAGAAGGAACGTCTTTTGCATAATCTGGACGTAGTCCGTGCCTTGAAGTTTTACTTACAGGCTACTAAAGATTTTCGTCAAACATCTGCCCTGTTTGTCGTTTACTCTGGACAGAGGAGAGGTCAAAAAGCTTCGACAACCTCTCTCTCCTTTTGGCTTCGGAGCATAATACGCTTAGCTTATGAGACTGCTGGACAGCAGCCCCCTGAAAGGATTACAGCTCATTCTACTAGAGCTGTGGCTTCCACCTGGGCCTTTAAAAATAAGGCCTCTGTTGAACAGATTTGCAAGGCTGCAACTTGGTCTTCGCTTCACACCTTTTCAAAATTTTACAAATTTGACACTTTTGCTTCTTTGGAGGCTGTTTTTGGGAGAAAGGTTCTACAGGCAGTGGTTCCTTCCGTTTAAGTTCCTGCCTTGTCCCTCCCATCATCCGTGTACTTTAGCTTTGGTATTGGTATCCCACAAGTAATTGATGATCCGTGGACTGGATACACTTAACAAGAGAAAACATAATTTATGCTTACCTGATAAATTTATTTCTCTTGTAGTGTATCCAGTCCACGGCCCGCCCTGTCCTTTTAAGGCAGGTCTAAATTTTAATTAAACTACAGTCACCACTGCATCCTATGGTTTCTCCTTTCTCGTCTTGTTTCGGTCGAATGACTGGATATGGCAGTGAGGGGAGGAGCTATATAGCAGCTCTGCTGTGGGTGATCCTCTTGCAACTTCCTGTTGGGAAGGAGAATATTCCACAATGGATGATCCGTGGACTGGATACACTACAAGAGAAATAAATTTATCAGGTAAGCATAAATTATGTTTTTCCTACCGCTGCTTCCAAACAACGCTGGTATTGAGAGTTGTCTGAAGGGCTGCGTTAGGCTCCAAAAAGGGAGCGTTGAGACGAATTTACCGCCACTTCAATCCTCAATACCAGCGTTGCTTACAGTAGCGGTAAGCTGGCAAAACATGCTCGTGCACGATTCCCCCATAGGGAACAATGGGGCAGTTTGGGCTGAAAAAAACCTAACACCTGCAAAAAAGCAGCGTTCAGCTCCTAACGCAGCCCCATTGTTTCATATGGGGAGTCTAAACACCCTTAACCTTACACTTATTAACCCCTAATCTGCCGCCCCCGCTATCGCTGACACCTGTATTACACAATTAACCCCTAATCTGCCGCTCCGGACACCGCCGCCACCTACATAGCTACCTAGTTAATGAAGGTTCCTTTAAATGATGTCATCCAAGATGGTGTCCCTTGAATTCCAATTGGCTGATAGGATTCTATCAACCAATCGGAATTAAGGTAGGAAAAATCTGATTGGCTGATCCAATCAGTCAATCAGATTGAGCTTGCATTCTACATTCGTCGGTTGAAGAGGATGGATCCGCGTCGGCTGGGAAGAAGATGGCTCCGCTCCGGATGGATGAAGATAGAAGATGCCGCTTGGATGAAGATGTCTGCCGGTCCAGATGTCCTCTTCTGCCCTGATAGGATGAAGACTTCTTCCAGTCTGGATGTCCTCTTCTGGCCCATCGGATGAAGACTTTGGCCCGGCTGGGTGAAGACGACTCAAGGTAGGGAGATCTTCAGGGGGAAAGTGTTAGGTTTATTTAAGGGGGGTTTGGGTGGGTTAGAGTAGGTGTATGTGGGTGGTGGGTTTTAATGTTGGGGGGGTTGTATTTTTTTTACAGGCAAAAGAGCTGATTACTTTGGGGCATGCCCCGCAAAAAGCCCTTTTAAGGGCTGGTAAAAGAGCTGATTACTTTGTAATGTAGAATAGGGTAGGGACTTTTATTATTTTTTTATTATTATTATTTTATTAGGGGGCTTAGATTAGGTGTAATTAGTTTAAAATTCTTGTAATATTTTTTTTTCTGTAATTTAGTTTAGTTTATTTAATTGTAGGCAATTTATTTAATTAATTTAATGATAGCGTAGTGTTAGGTTTAATTGTAACTTAGGTTAGGATTTATTTTACAGATTATTTTGTACTTATTTTAACTAGGTAGCTATTAAATAGTTAATAACTATTTAATAGCTATTGTACCTAGTTAAAATAAATACAAAGTTGCCTGTAAAATAAATATAAATCCTAAAATAGCTACAATATAATTATTCGTTATATTGTAGCTATATTAGGGTTTATTTTACAGGTATTTATTTTTATTAGGAATACTTTAGTTAATAAGAGTTAATTTATTTCGTTAGATTAAAATTATATTTAACTTAGGGGGGTGTTAGGGTTAGGGTTAGACTTAGCTTTAGGGGTTAATACATTTATTATAGTAGCGGCGAGGTCCGGTCGGCAGATTAGGGGTTAATACTTGAAGTTAGGTGGCGGCGACGTTGGGGGGGCAGATTAGGGGTTCATAGGGATAATGTAGGTGGCGGCGATGTGCGGTCGGCAGATTAGGGGTTAAAAATATTTATTATAGTGGCGGCGATGTGGGGGGACCTCGGTTTAGGGGTACATAGGTAGTTTATGGGTGTTAGTGTACTTTAGAGCACTGTAGTTAAGAGCTTTATATACCGGCGTTAGCCCATAAAGCTCTTAACTACAGCCTTTCCATGGGCGTTAGGAGTCTTGTCGGTAGAGGGTGTACCGCTCACTTCAGTCAAGACTCTAAATACCGGCGTTAGGAAGATCCCATTGAAAAGATAGGATATGCAATTGGCGTAAGGGGATCTGCGGTATGGAAAAGTCGCGGCTTGAAAGTGAGCAGTACACCTTTATCTGGCCGACTCTAAATACCAGCGGGCGGCCAAAAGCAGCGTTAGGACCCCTTAACGCTGCTTTTGACGACTAACGCCGAACTCTAAATCTAGGCGTTAATTTGGTTTTGAAGGCTTTACAGGCTCCTCCGTTTGAGCCTATGCATTCTTTGGACATTAAATTGCTTTCTTGGAAAGTGTTGTTTCTTTTGGCCATCTCTTCTGCTAGAAGAGTTTCTGAATTATCTGTTCTTTCTGGTGAGTCTCCTTTTCTGATTTTTCATCAGGATAAGGCAGTTTTGCGGACTTCATTTAAATTCTTACCTAAGATTGTTAATTCCAACAACATTAGTAGGGAAATTGTTGTCCCTTCTTTGTGTCCCCATCCTAACAATTCTTTGGAAAGATCTTTACATTCTTTGGATGTGGTGAGAGCTTTGAAATATTATGTTGAAGCTACTAAAGATTTCAGGAAGACTTCTAGTCTATTTGTTATCTTTTCTAGGAAAGATTTGTTATCTGGTTCTAGGAAAGATCAGACGGCTTCAGCCATTTCTTTGGCATCTTGGTTAAAGCTTTTTATTCATCACGCTTATTTGGAGTCGGGTAAATCCCCGCCTCAGAGGATTACAGCTCATTCTACTAGGTCAGTTTCCACTTCCTGGGCTTTTAGGAATGAAGCTTCAGTTGATCAGATTTGCAAAGCAGCAACTTGGTCTTCTTTGCATACATTTACTAAGTTCTACCATTTCTCCAACATTGGTGTGTCCGGTCCACGGCGTCATCCTTACTTGTGGGAATATCTCTTCCCCAACAGGAAATGGCAAAGAGTCCCAGCAAAGCTGGCCATATAGTCCCTCCTAGGCTCCACCCACCCCAGTCATTCTCTTTGCCGTTGCACAGGCAACATCTCCACGGAGATGGTTAAGAGTTTTTGGTGTTTAAATGTAGTTTTTTATTCTTCTATCAAAACAGCATGAAGGAGTAGCCCCCGATCCGGGACCGGATCTAGTAGGGGGCAGACTCTCTCTCTTTGCTCAGGCTTGGGCAAGAGATGTTCAGGATCCCTGGGCACTAGAAATAGTTTCTCAGGGTTATCTTCTGGAATTCAGGGAACTACCCCCAAGGGGAAGGTTCCACATGTCTCACTTATCCTTAAACCAAATAAAGAGACAGGCGTTCTTACATTGTGTAGAAGACCTGTTAAAGATGGGAGTGATACACCCAGTTCCAATAAAGGAACAAGGAATGGGATTTTATTCAAATCTGTTCGTAGTTCCCAAAAAAGAGGGAACTTTCAGACCAATTTTGGATTTGAAGATCCTAAACAAATTTCTCAGGGTACCATCGTTCAAGATGGAAACCATTCGAACGATTCTACCCACTATCCAGGAAGGTCAATTTATGACTACCGTGGATCTAAAGGATGCGTACCTACATATTCCTATCCACAAAGAACATCATCAGTTCCTAAGGTTCGCCTTTCTGGACAAATATTACCAGTTTGTGGCCCTCCCATTCGGGTTAGCCACTGCTCCAAGGATTTTCACAAAGGTACTAGGGTCCCTTCTAGCGGTTCTAAGACCGAGGGGCATTGCAGTAGTACCATACTTGGACGACATTCTAATACAAGCGTCGTCCCTGTCAAAAGCAAAGGCTCATACAGACATCGTTCTGGCCTTTCTCAGATCACACGGATGGAAGGTGAACATAGAAAAAAGTTCTCTGTCTCCGTCAACAAGAGTTCCCTTCTTGGGAACAATAATAGATTCCTTAGAAATGAGGATTTTTCTGACAGAGGTCAGAAATTCAAAACTTCTAAGCACTTGTCAAGTTCTTCATTCTGTTCCACGTCCTTCCATAGCGCAGTGCATGGAAGTAGTAGGGTTGATGGTTGCAGCAATGGACATAGTTCCTTTTGCACGAATTCATCTAAGACCATTACAACTGTGCATGCTCAAACAGTGGAATGGGGATTATACAGACTTGTCTCCAATGATTCAAGTAGATCAGAAGACCAGAGATTCACTCCGTTGGTGGCTGACCCTGGACCATCTATCCCAGGGAATGAGCTTCCGCAGACCAGAGTGGGTCATTGTCACGACCGACGCCAGTCTAGTGGGCTGGGGCGCGGTCTGGGAATCCCTGAAAGCTCAGGGACTATGGTCTCGGGAAGAGTCTCTTCTCCCGATAAACATTCTGGAACTAAGAGCTATCTTCAATGCTCTCAGGGCTTGGCCTCAGCTAGCAAAGGCCAGATTCATAAGATTCCAATCAGACAACATGACGACCGTTGCGTATATCAATCATCAGTGGGGAACAAGGAGTTCCCTGGCGATGAAAGAAGTGACCAAAATAATTCAATGGGCGGAGGATCACTCCTGCCACCTATCTGCGATCCACATCCCAGGTGTGGAAAACTGGGAAGCGGTTTATCTGAGTCGTCAGACATTCCATCCGGGGGAGTGGGAACTCCACCCGGAGATCTTTGCCCAACTAACTCAATTATGGGGCATTCCAGACATGGATCTGATGGCGTCTCGTCAGAACTTCAAGGTTCCTTGCTACGGGTCCAGATCCAGGGATCCCAAGGCGACTCTAGTAGATGCACTAGTAGCACCTTGGACCTTCAACCTAGCTTATGTTTTTCCACCGTTTACTCTCATTCCCAGGCTGGTAGCCAGGATCAAACAGGAGAGGGCCTCGGTGATCTTGATAGCTCCTGCGTGGCCACGCAGGACTTGGTATGCAGACCTGGTGAATATGTCATCGGTTCCACCATGGAAGCTACCTTTGAGACAGGACCTTCTTGTTCAGGGTCCATTCGAACATCCAAATCTGGTCTCCCTCCAGCTGACGGCTTCGAGATTGAACGCTTGATTCTATCAAAGCGTGGGTTTTCAGATTCTGTGATAGATACTCTGGTTCAGGCCAGAAAACCGGTAACTAGAAAAATTTACCATAAAATATGGAAAAGATATATCTGTTGGTGTGAATCCAAAGGATTCCCATGGAATAAGATAAAAATTCCTAAGATTCTCTCCTTTCTACAAGAAGGTTTGGAGAAAGGATTATCTGCAAGTTCTCTAAAGGGACAGATCTCTGCTTTATCTGTCTTACTACACAAAAGACTGGCAGCTGTGCCAGATGTTCAAGCATTTGTTCAGGCTCTGGTTAGGATCAAGCCTGTTTACAGACCTTTGACTCCTCCCTGGAGTCTAAATCTAGTTCTTTCAGTTCTTCAAGGGGTTCCGTTTGAACCTTTACATTCCATAGATATTAAGTTACTATCTTGGAAAGTTTTGTTTTTGTTTGCTATTTCTTCTGCTAGAAGAGTTTCAGAGTTATCTGCTCTGCAGTGTTCTCCGCCCTATCTGGTGTTCCATGCCGATAAGGTGGTTTTGCCTACTAAGCCTGGTTTTCTTCCAAAGGTTGTTTCTAACAAGAATATTAACCAGGAGATAGTTGTACCTTCTTTATGTCCGAATCCAGTTTCAAAGAAGGAACGTTTGTTACACAATTTGGACGTAGTCCGTGCTCTAAAATTCTATTTAGAGGCTACAAAAGATTTCAGACAAACATCTTCTTTGTTTGTTGTCTATTCTGGTAAAAGGAGAGGTCAAAAAGCAACTTCTACCTCTCTTTCCATTTGGCTTAAAAGCATCATCCGATTGGCTTATGAGACTGCCGGACGGCAGCCTCCTGAAAGAATCACAGCTCACTCCACTAGGGCTGTGGCTTCCACATGGGCCTTCAAGAACTAGGCTTCTGTTGACCAGATAAGTAAGGCAGCGACTTGGTCTTCACTGCACACTTTTGCCAAATTTTACAAATTTGATACTTTTGCTTCTTCGGAGGCTATTTTTGGGAGAAAGGTTTTGCAAGCTGTGGTGCCTTCCGTTTAGGTAACCTGATTTGCTCCCTCCCTTCATCCGTGTCCTAAAGCTTTGGTATTGGTTCCCACAAGTAAGGATGATGCCATGGACCGGACACACCAATGTTGGAGAAAACAGAATTTATGCTTACCTGATAAATTACTTTCTCCAACGGTGTGTCCGGTCCACGGCCCGCCCTGGTTTTTTAATCAGGTCTGATGAATTATTTTCTCTAACTACAGTCACCACGGTACCATATGGTTTCTCCTATATTTTTCCTCCTGTCCGTCGGTCGAATGACTGGGGTGGGCGGAGCCTAGGAGGGACTATATGGCCAGCTTTGCTGGGACTCTTTGCCATTTCCTGTTGGGGAAGAGATATTCCCACAAGTAAGGATGACGCCGTGGACCGGACACACCGTTGAAGAAAGTAATTTATCAGGTAAGCATAAATTCTGTTTTTGATGGTTTTTTCTTCTTCAGAAGTAGTTTTCTTCTACAAGATACGACGAGTCCACGGATTTCATCCTTACTTGTGGGATATTAACCTCCTGCTAACAGGAAGTGGCAAAGAGCACCACAGCAGTGCTGTATATATAGCTCCTCCCTTCCCTCCACCCCCAGTCATTCTCTTTGCCTGTGTTAGTAATAGGAAGAGGTAAAGTGATGTGTTAGTTTTAGTTTCTTCAATCAAGAAGTTTTTTATTTTAAATGGTACCGGTGAGTACTATTTTCCTAAGGGAGATATGGAAGAAGATTTCTGCCCTGAGGTTGATGATCTTAGCAGATGTAACTAAGATCCATGTTGGTTCCCACAGAGCTTCTGAAGGTAGTTCAAGAGAAATCTTCAGTGCGGAGAATGGTTTCATGCTACAAGCAGCATTGAGGTATGTTCAGTCCTTTTATTTTTGAGGAGACTTGGTATATCAGAAATGGCTGACATTTTTCCCTGCAAGGGAAGGGGTAAGCAGTAGACCTGTAAACAAAGGGTAGTACTGAAAATCCTGCGTTTATTTATTTTCTCGACATAGTACTGGGCTCAGCATTTATAAAGGGCTTGAAGCAGCATATATAAAGGGACACTGGGAGAGGCAGCTTTACGGTTTTTATTTGGAAAGATCAAATAATCAGTATGGCTGTATATTTATGTTGTGCTTAGTGGACCACATGGCTTTATTGCTAACCGCTTCCCATGCGGTTGTACAGTCTAATACGAACGTCATCTATGATAGGCGGGGCCTATTTTCGCATGCTCAGACGCGCAGTTTACTCTGAGAAGGCAGCAGGCATTAGCTCCGGTTGGGCCTAAACTGGTGTTCTGTTAACCGGATCATTGTCGAGTCATTTTGCAGGTCAGGTATTAATGTGAATACTGAATCCTCTGATACTTTATTGGCTATTTCCGACGTACCCTCACAGTGCTCTGAGTTGGGGGTCAGGGAATTGCTGTCTGAGGGAGAACTTTCAGATTCAGGAAAAATATCTCAGCCAGATTCGGACGTCATGTCCTTTAAATTTAACCTGGAACACCTCCGCCTGTTACTTCGGGAGGTTTTAGCGACTCTGGATGAATGTGACCCTATTGTGATACCACCAGAGAAATTGTGTAAGATGGAGAAATATCTAGAGGTGCCTACTTACACGGATGTTTTTCCAGTTCCTAAAAGAATTTCGGAAATTGTAAAAAAAGGAATGGGATAGACCAGGTATACCGGTTCACTATCGGAAGTGCGTTTTTTCGGCGGGAAACAATCCGACAACATCCGCCCAATTTGGCGCAATTTTTTCATACAAACGCCCATATAGAAGAGTATATAAGGCCAGTATTAATGTAGCCTCCATATGTCTTGAAAAAGGCCCGGTACGAGGGCCCAAACGCGTAGACGACACTTTACACTAAAGGTTTGAGAGGCTCATTATATCCAGGACCAGGATTTGAACGGTAAGACTATTTTCAATAGTCCATACCCGTTAGCGCTGTTTGTTTAGTGCGCTTTTTTTTTTCATTTTTTTCAGGTATTTTGTCTTAACATAGGAATAGGACTTTGGACTCCACTACACATTGAGGATTTCCTTCACCAGACTTTTAAGGATTCACTTTTACCAATTGACTTTTTAAGGACACTATTATTGTCAATATTATTATTTAAAGTTGTGGAAACACACCTTTAGGAGTTGTGGATTAGTTTTGGCCAAACTATACACAAACTCTCTGTTTTTTATGTTAATTTTAATAATTATATAGCTTGTGTTATTTGTTTATTGGTTCATTGTTTTTAAGATATTAAAGTTAGACGCATTATCGGACCACTGAGTCCATCATCCAGAATCAATCAGGCTAATTGAGGTAATAGCTGGTACCAGCTTAG
This sequence comes from Bombina bombina, assembly GCF_027579735.1. Classification (NCBI taxonomy): domain Eukaryota; kingdom Metazoa; phylum Chordata; class Amphibia; order Anura; family Bombinatoridae; genus Bombina; species Bombina bombina. Next base: position 876,391,430 of record NC_069502.1, read on the forward strand.
TTTAGAATCCCACTAGTAGGATCCCACGTTTAATTTTGTTTTTTTATATATTTTTTGCATTTTTTAACATTATTCTATTCTATTTTTTTACTTTTATGACCACACCCACTTGATTACATCATATTTGTATTTTATTATTTATTGTGTGTTATATTCTGTAATCCATAATATGGTTTATTTGATAGCTTAAGGAACCCAACACATTGTATCTTATTTTTGATTTTTCACGGCGTCTATTATACGATTTAAATGTTGCACTACCTGTATGTACTGTTGACATGTATAGTGGGTCTCGTATCACCATATTAGTGATCTTATCACCCTGATAAGAATATTTGAGTTATTATTATATCATTTATTGGACACCAGGTTTATTTGTACACTTATTTGATAATTAAATCAAATACAGATTTGTTTTTTCACACACATCTATGTACCTACTAGAGGGTCTTTAAGAGGACTTACTCACGGAAAACTGGACCATTTGATATTGGTCATCCAGTTTAAATAACTGGATTAGATTCAATCTGTTATCTGTTGTATTTTTTATCATTGGCTGTATTGTATTTTATGTATTTTTATATGTGTTTTGTGTTTTTATGAATTCTGGAGATCAGAATTATATTGTTTTAATATAATAAATATTTGTTTGACATTTGAACAATCCAATTTTAATAGAAACTATTGGAGACTATTTTTATTTCCTGTGGTATATCTAAGCCATTGGCGCTCCTATATATCCCGTTTCATTGTTCCGTTTTTAGACCTATTAGGGGGTCTTCTTTATAGTGAGCAGATATCAGTCCTGGGCGCTGGTTACTTTTCTTCTTAAGTCAGGTATACCATTCTCTCCTCCTCCTAATTTTAAGAAAATGTTTCCCATATCAGACACTATTTGGGACTCTTGGCAGTCGGTCCCTAAGGTGGAGGGAGCTATATCTACCCTGGCTAAGCGTACAACTATACCTATTGAGGACAGTTGTGCTTTCAAAGATCCTATGGATAAGAAGTTAGAGGGTCTTCTAAAGAAATTATTTATTCATCAGGGTTTTCTTTTACAACCTACAGCCTGCATTGTTCCAGTTACTACTGCAGCAGCTTTTTGGTTTGATGCTCTAGAAGAGTCTCTGAAGGTTGAGACCCCATTAGAGGATATTTTGGATAGAATTAAGGCTCTCAAGCTAGCTAATTCTTTTATTACAGATGTCGCTTTTCAAATTTCTAAATTAGCGGCGAAAAATGCAGGATTTCTCCTGTTAAGTGTGGTCAGTCCACGGGTCATCATTACTTCTGGGATATTAACTCCTCCCCAACAGGAAGTGCAAGAGGATTCACCCAGCAGAGCTGCTATATAGCTCCTCCCCTCTACGTCACCCCCAGTCATTCTCTTGCACCCAACGAATAGATAGGATGTGTGAGAGGACTGTGGTGATTATACTTAGTTTCATACCTTCAATCAAAAGTTTGTTATTTTATAATAGCACCGGAGTGTGTTATTCTTTCTCTGGTAGAATTTGAAGAAGAATCTACCTGAGTTTTTCTATGATTTTAGCCGGCGTAGTTAAGATCATATTGCTGTTTCTCGGCCATCTGAGGAGAGGTAAACTTCAGATCAGGGGACAGCGGGCAGATTAATCTGCAAAGAGGTATGTAGCAGCTTATTATTTTCTGACAATGGAATTGATGAGAAAATTCTGCCATACCGATATAATATAAACTCAGCCTTAAATGCAGTAGCAGCAACTGGTATCAGGCTGTCATGTATGTATATTTTACACTTCAGTATTCTGGGGAATGGCACTTCACTGGAATTATAATGTATGCATAAGACTTTAGCCTAATTTGCAGGGACTAGCAACAGGCTTTTTAATAACACTTAATTTATTTAATGTTAAACGTTTTTTGCTGGCATGTAAAATCGTTTAATTTTCTGAGGTACTGGGTGAAAAAATGTTTTGGGCACTATTTTTTTCCACTTGGCAGTCGTTTTATTTAATTTAAGACAGTTTACTGATCTCTCTCACTGTTGTGTGTGAGGGGGAGGGGCCTTTTTTGGCGCTTTTGCTACGCATCAAAAAATTCAGTCAGAAGTTTATTGTCTTCCCTGCATGATCCGGTTCATCTCTACAGAACTCAGGGGTCTTCAAAACTTATTTTGAGGGAGGTAATCACTCACAGCAGAGCTGTGAGATTGCAGTTGACTGTGATAAAAAACGTTTATTTCTGTATTTTTTTTCTGCTATCAGGGTTAGTTATCCTTTGCTAATGGGAGCAATCCTTTGCTAAAATTGTGTTTTTACAAAGATTTGATGCTATAACTTCTCAGTTTATTAATTTTCAACTGTCATAACTTTTTCTGTGCTTCTTATAGGCACAGTACGTTTTCATATTATAGTAAATTACTTGAAAAGTATTTCCAAGTTGCTAGTTTATTTGCTAGTGTGTTAAACATGTCTGATTCAGAGGAAGATATCTGTGCTATATGTGCTAAAGCCAAAGTGGAGCCCAATAGAAATTTATGTACTAACTGCATTGATGCTACTTTAAATAAAAGTCAATCTGTACAAATTGAACATATTTCACCAAACAACAAGGGGAGAGTTATGCCGACTAACTCGCCTCACGTGTCAGTACCTGCATCTCCCGCTCGGGAGGTGCGTGATATTGTAGCGCCGAGTACATCTGGGCGGCCATTACAAATCACATTACAGGATATGGCTACTGTTATGACTGAAGTTTTGGCTAAATTACCAGAACTAAGAGGTAAGCGTGATCACTCTGGGGTGAGAACAGAGTGCGCTGATAATATTAGGGCCATGTCAGACACTGCGTCACAATTTGCAGAACATGAGGACGGAGAGCTTCATTCTGCGGGTGACGGTTCTGATCCAAACAAACTGGATTCAGACATTTCAAATTTTAAATTTAAGCTGGAAAACCTCTGTGTATTACTAGGGGAGGTGTTAGCGGCTCTGAATGATTGTAACACAGTTGCAATACCAGAGAAAATGTGTAGGTTGGATAAATATTTTGCGGTACCGTCGAGTACTGACGTTTTTCCTATACCTAAGAGACTTACTGAAATTGTTACTTAGGAGTGGGATAGACCCGGTGTGCCGTTCTCACCCCCTCCTATATTTAGAAAGATGTTTCCAATAGACGCCACCACACGGGACTTATGGCAAACGGTCCCTAAGGTGGAGGGAGCAGTTTCTACTTTAGCTAAGCGTACCACTATCCCGGTGGAGGATAGCTGTGCCTTTTCAGATCCAATGGATAAAAAGTTAGAGGGTTACCTTAAGAAAATGTTTGTTCAACAAGGTTTTATATTGCAACCTCTTGCATGCATTGCGCCTGTCACGGCTGCAGCAGCATTTTGGTTTGAGTCTCTGGAAGAGACACTTGAATCAGCTCCATTAGATGAGATTACACACAAGCTTAAAGCCCTTAAGTTAGCTAACTCATTTATTTCGGATGCCGTAGTACATTTAACTAAACTTACGGCTAAGAATTCCGGATTCGCCATTCAGGCGCGCAGAGCACTGTGGCTAAAATCCTGGTCAGCTGACGTTACTTCTAAATCTAAATTGCTTAATATACCTTTCAAAGGGCAGACCTTATTCGGGCCCGGGTTGAAAGAAATTATCGCTGACATTACAGGAGGTAAAGGCCATGCCCTGCCTCAAGACAGAGCCAAACCTAAGGCTAGACAGTCTAATTTTCGTTCCTTTCGTAATTTCAAAGCAGGAGCAGCATCAACTTCCTCTGCACCAAAACAGGAAGGAGCTGTTGCTCGCTACAGACAAGGCTGGAGACCTAACCAGTCCTGGAACAAGGGCAAGCAGGCCAGGAAACCTGCTACTGCCCCTAAGACAGCATGAATTGAGGGCCCCCGATCCGGGAACGGATCTAGTGGGGGGCAGACTTTCTCTCTTCGCTCAGGCTTGGGCAAGAGATGTCCAGGATCCCTGGGCGTTAGAGATCATATCTCAGGGATACCTCCTAGACTTCAAATCCTCTCCCCCAAGAGGGAGATTTCATCTGTCAAGGTTGTCAACAAACCAAATAAAGAAAGAGGCGTTTCTACGCTGCGTACAAGATCTTTTATTAATGGGAGTGATCCATCCGGTTCCGCGGTCGGAACAAGGACAAGGGTTTTACTCAAATCTGTTTGTGGTTCCCAAAAAAGAGGGAGCTTTCAGGCCAATCTTGGATTTAAAGATCCTAAACAAATTCCTAAGAGTTCCATCGTTCAAAATGGAAACTATTCGGACAATTTTACCCATGATCCAAAAGGGTCAGTACATGACCACAGTGGATTTAAAGGATGCTTACCTTCACATACCGATTCACAAGGATCATTACCGGTATCTAAGGTTTGCCTTTCTAGACAGGCACTACCAGTTTGTAGCTCTTCCATTCGGATTGGCTACGGCTCCAAGAATCTTCACAAAGGTTCTGGGTGCTCTTCTGGCGGTACTAAGACCGCGAGGAATTTCGGTAGCTCCGTACCTAGACGACATTCTGATACAAGCTTCAAGCTTTCAAACTGCCAAGTCTCATACAGAGTTAGTACTGGCATTTCTAAGGTCGCATGGATGGAAGGTGAACGAAAAGAAGAGTTCTCTCTTTCCACTCACAAGAGTTCCCTTCTTGGGGACTCTTATAGATTCTGTAGAAATGAAGATTTACCTGACAGAAGACAGGTTAACAAAGCTTCAAAATGCATGCCGTGTCCTTCATTCCATTCAACACCCGTCAGTAGCTCAATGCATGGAGGTGATCGGCTTAATGGTAGCGGCAATGGACATAGTACCCTTTGCACGCCTACATCTCAGACCGCTGCAATTGTGCATGCTAAGTCAGTGGAATGGGGATTACTCAGACTTGTCCCCTACTCTGAATCTAGATCAAGAGACCAGAAATTCTCTTCTATGGTGGCTTTCTCGGCCACATCTGTCCAGGGGGATGCCATTCAGCAGGCCGGACTGGACAATTGTAACAACAGACGCCAGCCTACTAGGTTGGGGCGCTGTCTGGAATTCTCTGAAGGCTCAGGGACAATGGAATCAGGAGGAGAGTCTCCTACAAATAAACATTCTGGAATTGAGAGCAGTTCTCAATGCCCTTCTGGCTTGGCCCCAGTTAACAACTCGGGGGTTCATCAGGTTTCAGTCGGACAACATCACGACTGTAGCTTACATCAACCATCAGGGAGGGACAAGAAGCTCCCTAGCAATGATGGAAGTATCAAAGATAATTCGCTGGGCAGAGTCTCACTCTTGCCACCTGTCAGCAATCCACATCCCGGGAGTGGAGAACTGGGAGGCGGATTTCCTAAGTCGTCAGACTTTTCATCCGGGGGAGTGGGAACTTCATCCGGAGGTCTTTGCCCAAATACTTCGACGTTGTGGCAAACCAGAGATAGATCTCATGGCGTCTCGACAGAACGCCAAGCTTCCTCGTTACGGGTCCAGATCCAGGGATCCGGGAGCGGTTCTGATAGATGCTTTGACAGCACCTTGGACCTTCGGGATGGCTTATGTGTTTCCACCCTTCCCGATGCTTCCTCGATTGATTGCCAGAATCAAACAGGAGAGAGCATCAGTGATTCTAATAGCGCCTGCATGGCCACGCAGGACTTGGTATGCAGATCTAGTGGACATGTCATCCTGTCCACCTTGGTCTCTACCTCTGAAACAGGACCTTCTGATCCAGGGTCCCTTCAAACATCAAAATCTAATTTCTCTGAAGCTGACTGCTTGGAAATTGAACGCTTGATCTTATCAAAACGTGGTTTTTCTGAGTCAGTTATTGATACCTTAATACAGGCTAGGAAGCCTGTTACCAGAAAGATTTACCATAAGATATGGCGCAAATACTTATATTGGTGCGAATCCAAGAGTTACTCATGGAGTAAGGTTAGGATTCCGAGGATATTGTCTTTTCTACAAGAAGGTTTAGAAAAGGGTTTATCCGCTAGTTCCTTAAAGTGACAGATTTCAGCTCTGTCCATTCTTTTACACAAACGTCTGTCAGAAGTTCCGGACGTTCAAGCTTTTTGTCAGGCTTTAGCTAGGATCAAGCCTGTGTTTAAAACTGTTGCTCCACCATGGAGTTTGAACTTAGTTCTTAATGTTTTACAGGGTGTTCCGTTTGAACCCCTTCATTCCATTGATATCAAGCTGTTATCTTGGAAAGTTCTGTTTTTAATGGCGATTTCCTCGGCTCGAAGAGTCTCTGAGTTATCTGCCTTACATTGTGATTCTCCTTATCTGATTTTTCATTCAGACAAGGTAGTTCTGCGTACTAAACCTGGGTTCCTACCTAAGGTGGTCACTAACAGGAATATCAATCAAGAGATTGTGGTTCCATCTTTGTGTCCTAATCCTTCTTCGAAGAAGGAACGTCTGCTACACAATCTAGATGTAGTCCGTGCCCTGAAATTTTATCTACAGGCAACTAAGGATTTTCGACAAAGGTCTTCCCTGTTTGTCGTTTATTCTGGTCAGAGGAGAGGTCAAAAAGCTTCGGCTACCTCTCTCTCTTTTTGGCTTCGTAGCATTATACGGTTAGCCTATGAGACTGCTGGACAGCAGCCTCCTGAAAGAATTACAGCACATTCTACTAGAGCTGTGGCTTCCACTTGGGCCTTTAAGAATGAGGCTTCTGTTGAACAGATTTGCAAGGCTGCAACTTGGTCTTCTCTTCATACTTTTTCCAAATTTAAAAAATTTGACACTTTTGCTTCTTCGGAGGCTGTTTTTGGGAGAAAGGTTCTTCAGGCGGTGGTTCCTTCCGTATAAAGAGCCTGCCTGTCCCTCCCGTCATCCGTGTACTTTAGCTTTGGTATTGGTATCCCAGAAGTAATGATGACCCGTGGACTGACCACACTTAACAGGAGAAAACAAAATTTATGCTTACCTGATAAATTCCTTTCTCCTGTAGTGTGGTCAGTCCACGGCCCTCCCTGTTTTTTATGGCAGGTAAAAAAAATTTTGAATTATACTCCAGTCACCACTACACCCTTTGGCTTCTCCTTTCTCGTTGGTCCTTGGTCGAATGACTGGAGGTGACGTAGAGGGGAGGAGCTATATAGCAGCTCTGCTGGGTGAATCCTCTTGCACTTCCTGTTGGGGAGGAGTTAATATCCCAGAAGTAATGATGACCCGTGGACTGACCACACTACAGGAGAAAGGAATTTATCAGGTAAGCATAAATTTTGTTTTTCCATTTTGGCACGTAGAGCATTATGGCTCAAATCGTGGTCTGCTAATGTGTCATCAAAGTCTAAGCTTTTAGCTATTCCTTTCAAGGGTAAGACCCTATTTGGGCCTGAACTGAAGGAAATTATTTCTGACATTACTGGAGGTAAAGGCCACACCCTACCTCGGGATAAGCCAGTTAAGATGAGGGGTAAACAAAATAATTTTCGTTCCTTTCGAAATTTTAAAGGAATACCCTCTGCTTCCTCTTCCTCCACAAAGCAGGAAGGGGATTTTGCTCAATCCAAGTCCGTCTGGAGACCCAACCAGGCTTGGAATAAAGGTAAACAATCCAAGAAGCCCGCTGCTGCTACTACAAATACAGCATGAAGGGACGGCCCCCGATCCGGGACCGGATCTAGTAGGGGGCAGACTTTCTTTGCCCAGGCTTGGGCAAGAGATGTTCAGGACCCACGGGTATCAACTGGAATTCAAGGATTTTCTCCCAAGAGGGAGATTTCATCTTTCACGATTGTCTGTAGACCAGATAAAAAGAGAGGCGTTCTTAGGCTGTGTAGAAGACCTTTCTACCATGGGAGTTATTTGTCCCGTTTCAAAACTGGAACAGGGACAGGGGTTTTACTCAAATCTTTTCGTGGTTCCCAAAAAAGAGGGAACTTTCAGACCCATTTTAGATCTGAAGTGTCTAAACAAGTTTCTCAGAGTCCCATCGTTCAAGATGGAGACTATAAGAACAATCTTACCAATGATCCAGGAGGGTCAATATATGACTACCGTGGACCTGAAGGAAGCATACCTTCATCCCTATTCACAAGGATCATCATCAGTTCCTAAGGTTTGCCTTCCTGGACAAACATTATCTGGAAGGTGAACATAGAAAAGAGTTCACTAGTTCCACGGACAAGGGTTCCCTTGTTGGGAACTCTGATAGACTCGGTAGACATGAAAATATTTCTGACGGACCCTTGTAGATGATAGTGACAATGGACGCCAGTCTTCTGGGCTGGGGTGCAGTCTGGAATTCACTGAAGACTCAGGGTGTTTGGACTCAGGTGGAGTCTCTACTTCCAATCAATATTCTGGAACTGAGTGCAATATTCAATGTGCGTGGCCTCAGTTGGCTTCGGCCAAATTCATCAGATTCCAGTCGGACAATATCACGACTGTGGCGTATATCAATCATCAGGGGGGAACAAGGAGTTCCTTAGCGATGATAGAAGTATCAAAGATAATCCGATGGGCGGAGGCCCACTCTTGCTATCTATCGGCAATCTACATCCCAGGAGTAGAAAACTGGGAAGCACATTTTCTAAGTCGTCAAGACTTTTCATCCGGGGGAGTGGGAACTCCCAATCCGGAGGTGTTTGCCTCATTGATTCACCAATGGGGCAGACCGGAATTAGATCTGATGGCATCTCGTCAGAATGCCAAGCTTCCACGCTACGGATCCAGGTCGAGGGATCCTCAGACCGAACTGATAGATGCCTTGGCAGTACCTTGGTCGTTCAGCCTAGCTTATGTGTTTCCACCGTTTCCTCTCCATCCACGCGTGATTGCTCGGATCAAACAGGAGAGAGCTTCAGTAATCCTAATAGCGCCTGCAGGACTTGGTATGTGGATCTAGTGGACATGTCCTCTCTGCCACCGTGGAAACTTCCTTTGAGACAGGACCTTCTCATTCAAGGACCTTTTCAACATCCAAATCTAAATTCTCTGCAGCTGACTGCTTGGAGATTGAACGCTTGATTTTATCTAAGCGGGGATTCTCTGATTCGGTCATCGATACTTTGATACAGGCTCGTAAGCCTGTCACTAGAAAAATTTATCATAAGATATGGCGTAAATATATTTATTGGTGTGAATCCAAGGTTTACTCATGGAGTAAAGTTAGGATTCCCAGGATTTTGTCTTTTCTCCAAGAAGGATTGGAGAAAGGGTTATCAGCAAGTTCCTTAATGGGACAGATTTCTGCTTTGTCAATTTTGCTTCACAAATGTTTGGCAGATGTGCCAGATGTTCAGTCTTTTTGTCAGGCTCTGACCGGGGAATTGGGCCTGTATTTGGACCAGCAATGGAAAGTGGGAAGGAGTGGGATAAGCGCTCTGGGAGGAGCAAACCTAAAATAGTAAAAATGTAATAATATTATAAATTTATAACGAAATTAATCAAGATGTTGAATATATGTGTGTTGAAAAAAGGTACCAATGGTGACGAAAAAATGTCAATTTAATATAAAATAAAATAAATATATATCAACAAAGTATACAAATTAAACATATGACATAAGATAAAATATAATTCAGAAGACTCATATGAATCTGAGATGCCGGCATCAAAGAGATGAAATGTAAACCTATATGAAATTTATAACCTTTTAAAATAGCGGTTGCTAAGTTAAAAATAACAATACACAAAAAGACTTGATTTTGCTATAATCCGATGGGCGGAGGCCCATCGGATTATGTTTAATTTGTATACTTTGTTGATATATATTTATTTTATTTTATATTAAATTGACATTTTTTCGTCACCATTGGTACCTTTTTTCAACACACATATATTCAACATCTTGATTAATTTCGTTATAAATTTATAATATTATTACATTTTTACTATTTTAGGTTTGCTCCTCCCAGAGCGCTTACCCCACTCCTTCCCACTTTCCATTGCTTGTTCAAGTCTATATTTGGAGATTATATTAGACTATTTAGGGATTTAAGCTTACACCTAACTAGTTAGCACTCACACCACCCCCTCCTTGTTCTGTATTTGGACCAGTTTCTCCTCCCTGGAGTTTGAATTTGGTTCTTCGAGTTCTTCAAGGGGTTCCGTTTGAACCCATGCATTCCATTGATATTAAATTGTTATCTTGGAAAGTTCTGTTTTTGGTTTCTATTTCTGCTCGTAGAGTTTCTGAGCTTTCAGCGTTACAATGTGATTGCCTTATTTTATATTTCATTCTGATAAGGTGGTTTTACGGACCAAACCTGGATTTCTTCCTAAGGTTGTTTCAAATAAGAATATTAATCAGGAAATTGTCGTTCCTTCCTTGTGTCCTAATCCTTCTTCTAAGAAGGAGCGTCTGTTACATAACCTGGACGTGTTCTGTGCCTTGAACTTTTACTTACAGGCAACCAAGGATTTCAGTCAATCATCTTCATTATTCATTGTTTATTCTGGAAAGCCTAGGGGTCAGAAAGCTACGGCTACCTCTCTTTCTTTTTGGCTGAGGAGTATCATCCGCCTGGCATATGAGACTGCTGGACAGCAGCCTCCTGAAAGAATTACGGCTCATTCTACTAGGGCTGTGGCTTCCACATGGGCCTTTAAAAACGATGCTTCTGTTGAACAGATTTGTAAGGCTGCGACTTGGTCGTCCCTTCATACTTTTTCCAAATTTTCCAAATTTGATCCTTTTGCTTCTTCTGAGGCTGTTTTTGGGAGAAAGGTTCTTCAAGCAGTGGTGCCTTCCGTTTAGGTCTCTATCTTGTCCCTCCCTTTCATCCGTGTCCTGTAGCTTTGGTATTGTATCCCACAAGTAAGGATGAAATTTGTGGACTTGTCGTATCTTGTAGAAGAAAAGGAAATTTATGCTTACCTGATAAATTGATTTCTTCTACGATACGACGAGTCCACGGCTCTCCCTGTCATTTTAAGACAGAATATATTTTTTCTTTACATCTTCAGTCACCTCTGCACCTTTAGCTTTTCCTTTCTCTTCCTAAACCTTCGGTCTAATGACTGGGGGTGGAGGGAAGGGAGGAGCTATATATACAGCTCTGCTGTGGTGCTCTTTGCCACTTCCTGTTAGCAGGAGGTTAATATCCCACAAGTAAGGATGAAATCCGTGGACTCGTTGTATTGTAGAAGAAATCAATTTATCAGGTAAGCATAAATGTCCTTTTTGGTAAAAAAGTTCTTCAGGCAGCTGTTTCAGTTTGATTCTTCTGCTTATAATTTCAGTTTTTTTCTTTTCCATTATAAGATTAAAACTTATGATTTGGGTTGTGGATTAATTTTTTCAGCGGAATTGGCTGTCTTTATTTTTTATCCCTCCCTCTCTAGTGACTCTTGCATGGAGTTCCACATATTGGGTATTGCTATCCCATACATCACTAGCTCATGGACTCTTGCCAATTACATGAAAGAAAACATAATTTATGTAAGAATTTACCTGATAAATTCATTTCTTTCATATTGGCAAGAGTCCATGAGGCCCACCCTTTTTTATGGTGGTTATGATTTTTTTGTATAAAGCACAATTATTCCAATTCCTTTATTTATGCTTTTGCTCCTTTTTTTATCACCCCACTTCTTGGCTATTCATTAAACTGAATTGTGGGTGTGATGAGGGGTGTATTTATAGGCATTTTGAGGTTTGGGAAACTTTGCCCCTCCTGGTAGGATTGTATATCCCATACGTCACTAGCTCATGGACTCTTGCCAATATTAAAGAAATGAATTTATCAGGTAAATTCTTACATAAATTATGTTTTTGCACTCTCTCCCCCCCCTCCTCTATTTTGCGCTCTCTCTCCCCCCCTCTATTTTGCGCTCTCTCTCCCCCCTCTATTTTGCGCTCTCTCTCTCCCCCCCCCCTCTATTTTGCGCTCTCCACCCTTTCTTTTGCTCTCTCTCCCCCCTTTCTTATGCTCTCTTTTGCTCCCTCTCTTTTGCTTTGTCTCCCACCTCTTTTTCTCTTCCCCCTCTCTGTTGCTCTCTCTCCCCTCCTCTCTGTTGCTCTCTCAGTCTCACAGTCCTGGCCGGCCCCGCCCCGCCCCTGTCACGCCCGACCCTGTCTCAGTAACGTCCGTCCGGCCCTGCCCTCATCATGCCTACCGTTCTCGCGGCGGACAGGTCAGTTTGTTGAAGGTCAGGTGTGTTTGTCCTCCCACAGTCCCTTCTACGCATGATAGCTTCGGACAAACACACTTGGCCTTTTATATTATCGTGTATATATATATATATATATATATATATATATATATACATACAAGACAAGGGGGATCCGCACTGACACAGTCCAAAAGTAGGAATAAAATCTTAAATGTAAAATAAGTCCGGTGCAACACCTAATGAGACCACCCTTGAAGTCCCAAGGTTTAAACTGTATAACAAGAATAAGGTGGCACACAAGTTTTAAAAGGCTAAACCTTTATTTGGAGCAACATTTCGGGGCTCCTGTCCCTTTATCAAGCTAGTTTATAAATGAAATACACATGCCTCTTATAGGGCCACAGTAAAACAGGTGACCAATTACACAACATGGGAGTGGTTTACAGGTACTGACATCATGACACATCCTGTGTTAACACCAACACATACAAAAACCGAATATAACCCTTAACATCCCACTGTTAGAATTGGAAACCTAAATAAAAACAAACGCAGCAAGTTGCTAACCATACTACATAACTGTGGGGAAACCCAAAAATAAAACAATAGTCTATATAAGTATTCTATGAATACATTATTCATCGTCTGTATGATATACTCCAGGAAACATTATACTTAGATCAAAGGTAAAAGATCAAATTCTCTATGTAACCCTTTGGGGTATAGAGTATTGAGAAGCCAAATCCATTTGGCTTCTCTTTGTAGGAGGTTCCTATGTCTGTCTCCCCCTCTTGTTTTCTTAGGGGCACTATCAATTACCATGTACCTAAGTTGATTGGCCTGATGACTCATTTCGGCAGAATGTGCTGGGACCGGGAGGTGTAACATCTTATTATTGCGAATAGTCGACTTATGCTGACAAATGCGATCTCTTATCTTTTGGTTCGTCTCGCCAACATATAATAGACCACATGGGCATTTGAGCGCATAAACAACATAGTCGCATGTGTAAAACCCTTTAATGCTGTACTTTTCCGCTTTGTATGGATGGGAGATCACTCCCCCCTTAATGACATTATTACATTGGGCACACCCTAAATATGGGAATGTACCCTCCTTATGGGTCCCAAAAAATTGTCGTGTGGTACTACCAGTAGGCTTGGCTGATGTGGCATGGGCCTTTAAAAACGATGCTTCTGTTGAACAGATTTGTAAGGCTGCGACTTGGTCGTCCCTTCATACTTTTTCCAAATTTGATACTTTTGCTTCTTCTGAGGCTGTTTTTGGGAGAAAGGTTCTTCAAGCAGTGGAAGGTACCAGTGTTTTTTAATGATGTTATACACCGTTTTGCTCATGGTATTATATGAGCGAACAAAATTCAATCTGGTCTGCTTACGGTTATTTTTGGGTATATTTTGTCTGACTGAGCGATTTTCTTTTAGAGAGTTCTCAATTTGATCTAACTCTTGAGCATTATAGCCCCTGCTGACAAATTTGCTCTTCATGTATTCGGACCTGTCCTGTCTGATTTTAGGGTCTGATACTATTCTCTCTATTCTCAATAGTTGTGATCTAGGCACACTTTGAAAAACTCATTGGGGATGGAAACTATCCCTATGTAGAAGTGTATTCCTGTCAGTTGGCTTCACAAAAAGATCTGTAGCCAATCCGCCATCTTTTTTATAGACCATTGTGTCCAGGAATTCCACCCTCTGCATATCCATTTTACTACTAAATTTCAAAAATGAGACAGCATTTTCAATGCTAAGTCTAAATTCAGTAAGTGTCTCAGGGGGGCCCCGCCACATGATGAACAAGTCATCTATGTAGCGGAACCAACCCTGACAATATTTGGAGAACTATCCCTATGTAGGAGTGTATTCCTGTCAGTTGGCTTCACAAAAAGATCTGTAGCCAATCTGCCATCTTTTTTATAGACCATTGTGTCCAGGAATTCCACCCTCTGCATATCCATTTTACTACTAAATTTCAAAAATGAGACAGCATTTTCAATGCTAAGTCTAAATTCAGTAAGTGTCTCAGGGGGGCCCCGCCACACGATGAACAAGTCATCTATGTAGCGGAACCAACCCTGACAATATTTGGAGAACAGTGGATTTGTGTACACATGTCTTTCTTCAATGGCGTCCATCACCAAATAGGCATAGGATGGGGCCACATTGGACCCCATCGCTGTGCCTGTTTTTTGCATAAAAAATTGATTTTCAAAAATAAAAAAATTTTAGTTCTAAAGTTAACATTTCAATAAGCCATTCTTGTTGTGACCCATTATATAACTTCTGGCTATAGCTTCTCCCACACAGCCAATTCCCACATCATGGGGAATGACAGTGTAGAGCAAGGTCACATCCCAAGTGGCACCACGAACTGCATATCAATTGTTTTTATATATATATATATATATATATATATATATACACATATATACATATACACATATATACAAGGCTACACCTACTTTTACAACCATGTCCTGTGAGACAGGAGTATTTGTGTACTCAGAAGATATGGCAGCCAAGATTGCAATCCTGACGTTGGGGGCCAGAGAGTTCCTTACAGCACCTGACAGAGAATCACAGAGAAGAGATCTGGAAAGGCTCATGGAAAGACAAGTGAACCTGCAAACTCATGCAGCTACTTTGACTGAGTATTACAAAACAGATTCCTAGAGGCTTGCGGTCCCCCCCCTCCAACCCACGTTTTTTTCAGATAACAGTGAATTTTGCACTATTTATCACCAAATACTTAATAAGAGTTCAATGGACTAAATATTAAACATAAATTTCTCAAATCGTGAATTATCCACCCTGACAACACAAATTGATGATCAGAAGCAAAAGTTACTTGAAATCCTGGGAGAGGAGGAGTATCTCAACACTCGTCAAAATAGAGAAGGCAGTCAGTACATTTAAACAGGAGGTCGAGGAGCGTGAGGAGGAAGTTCAAACGGGATGAACATGATTATAATATCGGCAGTGTCTACCGCTGGAATCGCCCACGAAGAAGGATGACCAATAGAGGACCACGGTGGGCAGGGACACATCAAAGATCACAGGCAGACGCTAATGGCGGCGCAAACTCCAGCTCAGACAGCTCCGGTGTGGAACGGATGGCGACCTCAAAAACACAAAGTATACCGGCGACAGGTACCGATGCATCCCTTTCTACCTCTGCTTCTTTTTTAGGGGAGCGCAGACAGGAGGCCAGAGATCGAGGATGCGGACCAGACGTGGGCGAAAGTACAGGAGGTGTGGGGAACAGATCGCAAGCAAAACCAATATGACGGAGGTAAATGTTATCAACTTATCCTCACAAAAGCTTAACACCACATGAAATTGAGGTATTAAATAAGGGACTAACATTTTGCCCTACGGAGCAGGCAGACACTTTTGCTCTTATGTTGGACTTGACTCATTTCTTCAGAGGGCTTAGATTAAAAGCCTTTTTTAACACCACAAGTAGAGACTGCTTTGCTGAAAATACAGAGGACAACAATGAGAGTGTGGCATTTGACACAGGGCCATATGGACTGACCACTAAAAGCACATTTAACCCTTCAGGTGATAATGGTGCGGTGGAGACATTCATCAAGGTTGTGGACACTGAATATAAAGAGCTTGCTTATAGAAATTCTACTCAGAGAGATAGGCTTAACCTTATCAAACAAAAATTTGATGTGTCAAAAAAGCTTGGAAAAGATACATCCATCATGATCAAGCCCGCGGACAAGGGCAGAGCGGTAGTCAGGATGGATACTGTTAAATAGAGGGCCGAAATTTTACGCCAGTTAACTGATGTACACATTTATGAAAAATTGAATAGTAACCCCACTGAGAGATTTCACTATAATCTACTGACTCAAGAAATTTACCAGTTTTTGACACCTATGTATCCCTTAATTCCAGCGTTTTACGTGGTACCTAAGGTACACAAGCAATTTGTTGATCCACGAGGCAGGCCCATAGTGGCCGGCATAGGCTCTCTATTAAGTCCCACTGCCCAATTCATGAATAAAATTTTAGCATCACTTGTTACACAGGGCAAATCGTACATTAGGGATACTATACAATTCATTGAGAAACTAGACAATTTCAAACAAATAGATGACAATGTCATCTTGGCCACTTGGGATGTGACCTCGCTCTACACGGTCATTCCCCACGATGTGGGAATTGGCTGTGTGGGAGAAGCTTTAGTCAGAAGTAAGTTATATAATGGGACACAACAAGAATGGCTTATTGAATTGTTAACTTTAGTACTGACTAACAAATTTTTTTTTATTTTTGAAAATCAATTTTTCATGCAAAAAACAGGCACAGTGATGGGGTCCAATGTGGCCCCATCCTATGCCTGTTTGGTGATGGACGCCATTGAAGAAAGACATGTGTACACAAATCCACTGTTCTCCAAATATTGTCAGGGTTGGTTCCGCTACATAGATGACTTGTTCATCGTGTGGCGGGGCCCCCCTGAGACACTTACTGAATTTAGACTTAGCATGGAAAATGCTGTCTTGTTTTTGAAATTTAGCAGTAAAATGGATATGCAGAGGGTGGAATTCCTGGACACAATGGTCTATAAAAAAAGATGGCGGATTGGCTACAGATCTTTTTGTGAAGCCAACTGACAGGAATACACTCCTACATAGGGATAGTTTCCATCCCCGACGAGTTTTTCAAAGTGTGCCTTAATCACAACTATTGAGAATAGAGAGAATAGTATCAGACCCTCTGCTCAGACAGGACAGGTCCGAATACATGAAGAGCAAATTTGTCAGCAGGGGCTATGATGCTCAAGAGTTAGATCAAATTGAGAACTCTCTAAAAAATCGCCCAGTCAGACAAAATATACCCATAAATAACCCTAAGCAGACCAGATTGAATTTTATTAGCTCATATATTACCATGAGCAAAAAGGTGTATAACATCATTAAAAAACACTGGTGCCTCCTACGGGAGGCTTGCCCAGAGATCAAAGAATTTAGGGAAGTACCCAGAGCCTCCTACCGATGGGGCAACACAATAGATAGAGAACTGGTCCGTGCCACATCAGCCAAGCCTACTGGTAGTACCCAACAACAATTTTTTGGGACCCCTAAGGAGGGTACATTCTCATGTTTAGGGTGTGCCCAATGTAATAATGTCATTAAGGGGGGAGTGATCTCCCATCCATACACTGGGGAGAAGTACAGCATTAAAGAGTTTTACACATGCGACTCTACTTATGTTGTTTATGCGCTCAAATGCCCATGTGGTCTATTATATGTTGGCGAGACGACCCAAAAGATAAGAGATCGCATTTGTCAGCATAAGTCGTCTATTCGCAATAATAAGATGTTACACCCGGTCCCAGCACATTTTGCCGAAATGGGTTATCAGGCCAATCAACTTAGGTACATGGTAATTGATAGTGCCCCTAAGAAAACAAGAGGGGCAGACATAGGGACCTCCTAAAAAGAGAAGCCAAATGGATTTGGCTTCTCAATACTCTATACCCCAAGGGGTTAAATAGAGAATTTGATCTTTTACCTTTGATCTAAGTATAATGTTTCCTGGAGTATATCATACAGACGATGAATAATGTATTCATAGTATACTTATAGACTATTGTTTAATTTTTGGGTTTCCCCACAGTTATGTGGTATGGTTAGCAACTTGCTGCGTTTGTTTTTATTTAGGTTTCCAATTCTAACAGTGGGATGTTAAGGGTTATATTCGGTTTTTGTATGTGTTGGTGTTAACACAGGATGTGTCATGATGTCAGTACCTTTAAACCACTCCCATGTTATGTAATTGGTCACCTGTTTTACTCTGGCCCTATAAGAGGCATGTGTATTTTATTTATAAACTAGCTTGAGAAAGGGGCAGGAGCCCCGAAACGTTGCTCCAAATAAAGGTTTAGCCTTTTAAAACTTGTGGTCCACCCTATTCTTTGTTATATATATATATATATATATATATATATATATATATATATATATATATATATATATATATATATATATATATATATACTTTATTTATTTTTGTTATGTTAAATTGTTTATGCAAACACTTTAAAGTGGCTAAACTTCACCTACAATTTTCCTTATTTGGAGGAGCTCATTTCGACATACTTCATTTGATAATCACTCTAGTCACTGTCAGAAACCCTTTTTTCTTTTACAAAGATATGACGAGTCCACGGATTTCATCCTTACTTGTGGGATATTAACCTCCTGCTAACAGGAAGTGGCAAAGAGCACCACAGCAGAGCTGTATATATAGCCCCTCCCCTTCCCCTCCACCCTCAGTCATTCTCTTTGCCTGTGTTATACTAGGAAGACATGGTAAAGTGAGGTTTTAATTTTAGTTTCTTCAATCAAGAAGTTTTTTATTTTAAATGGTACCGGTGCATACTATTTTCCTCAGGGGGATATGGAAGAAGATTTCTGCCCTGAGGTTTGATGATCTTAGCATTTGTAACTAAGATCCACCTTGGTTCCCACAAGACTTCTGAAGGTAACCATGAGACATCTTCAGTGTGGAGACCGGTTTCATGCTACAAGCAGCATTAAGGTATCTGCAGCCTTTTTTTCTGAGGAGACTTGGTGTATCAGAACTGGCTGGCATTATTTCCCTGTATGGGAATGGGGTAAGCAGTAAAACCTATTTTAATAATTGGGGTGTTACTGGAGTCCCTATTTTATATTTATCATTAGTTGATATTTGGGCATTATGTGACATGGGAGACAATATAAAAAACGATGTTTTATGTTTTTTATTTTTGGTACTTAAAACTTATTGGTTTTTTGCTTGAGGGTTATATTGTGTGTGTATTTTTACTTTAGTGTAAAACTGCATTTCCATGTGGTGTTGTTTGGGCCTATAAATTAACCAAATAGCAGGATGAGCAAGAGATTAATGTGGCATAGAAATCACTCAGTGTGGTAAATAGTGAGTATTAATTCAATGGAAAACAACCAATACAGAAAGCAAGTAAAAAAGTTCCAGATTAGATCGGAAGCTGCTCTTTCATGTAGATACTAATTGCTGTTGCCATCGAATGTCCACGATGGCAATGGGGAAAACAAATCCCTTGTGCAATTAAAGAAAACAGTACTTGCCAAACAATATCTGTAATTATAAGCCGGCTCAGTGCACTCACCGATCTGTCCTCTCGAAGTCCAGGCTCCGTTACAGATGCTGTCACTCGACCGCCCCGCACCTCAGCTGTTGTTTATCAATCCTTGGTTCTCCAGTCGTCCCTGTGAAGACCAGGCTTCGTCACAGTGAGTCCCGGTGAAGAGACGCTGCACCGATGTGCAGCCGCTAGCTTCTGTAGAGCCGTCAAAACCGGAAGTGACCACAATACTCTGTGAACCAATGGGGGAGCTGGAAACAGGAGGTACGTCCGTGGGCCTGTGCGTCTGAGCCAATGCTGATCTCCAGATATCGATACTGTGAATCCTCTCACCAAACAGCCGACTCCACGGCTTGCCACTTAGGAAGTGTTGCTGCTCTTTAGGGCATAGAAATCCAACCAGAAAGAAAGAGCAATGAGCAGCAACGATGAAGTAAGATAAAACGTAGCTTTTATTAATACATAGGCTTTAAAAGTTCATGGAGGTGCAGAGATACAAGTGAAATATGACAGTATACGCGTTTCGGCGTTGTGCCGTAATCACTACTGCTAAAGAACACTCAGTGAGCTTGATTTAAAAAGGGTGTGTGAACCCCCTATTGGTTAAAACATATTCAAATGAGGATACTCCTTCATGACATCACACAATTGTATCTAATGAGACACTGAACCTGTCAGAATAATTGTCTAACACAACAAACAATGATAAGATCGGCCCTGGGTCCTAGAGCTCGTATATTATTGTATTACATGTATATATACACACTGATCCTGTTGCAATGGTTAACATACATTTTTGAACAAAGTATAAATAGCAAGATGAGCACGATATAACAAAGTGCTCTTATGGAAAAAATGTGTATGTAACAAAATGAGCAAAAAAGGCATCAATCCTACATAATCATAATCCAACAAGATATGAAGATAAAAATAGAACATGGCGACAGATAAAGATTATTTGTATATATATATTAAGCGACACTTGTCTGTTGTATACACAATAAATTGGTGTTCTACAGTACTTTAGCTTAGTGTAATAGAACAAAAACCTATTTATATATACAAAAGGTGAAAGTAACACCTAAATATGTGTATACTAATGCCACTAAAAGGAAAATACTACGCATACAGCAAACTTAGTTGAAAACTGTATAGGATGTCCCTGAATTGGATGGATTATTCCCAATAATTGATTAAATCGTACTCAGCATTAAGGACCAAGTGGTAGTTTGGTGGAAAGTTTAAAAATCCAAAGCATCTCGCGCTTTTCAAGGAGCTTTTGTCTATCCCCCCCCCTTTTAGGAGTTGGTATATGATCTATGGCTTGCCACTTGAAAGAGGCATCATCTTTGTTGTGTTTAGTACAGAAGTGTTGGACTATAGGTGAGGATGATTTCCCCACTCTAATGGTGGACAAATGTTCCCTGATACGAGACCTTATGTCCCGTGTCGTGAGCCCTACGTACTGAACCTTGCACAAAGTGCAGGTTATGAGATATATTACAAAATGGGATGTACAGTTTAAACAAAAGTTTATCTCATATGTGCGTTGTGTTACGCAGGACGTGAATGTGTCAGATGTAATTATATAGTCGCAGGGTTTACACCTACTGTTCCCACATTTGAACATACCCTTGTGGGTGAGCCATGAGCTCACTGTTGCCCGAGAGTGGCTCAAAACAGTCGGTGATCAGTAATTACCAAGAGTTTTGTTCCTGTGATAAGAACACCTCATCCCTTCAGCCACACAATTGGTCAGTTTATCGCCTGCTACAAGGAGTCTGAAATGTTTTTTAACAATACTACATATTTCGTTGTAGTCGTTACTGTAATCAGTCACAAACGTTACTTTGTTAGTATTGGGTGTAGTTCTTTTGTTATTTACTGTTCTTTTCTCATGTAACATTGGTATTCGATCCATACCCTGTACCTCCCTAGCTGCCCTATTAATGACTTGTTTCGGGTACCCCCTATCTTTCAAGCGATCTGCAAGATCCATTTGATGTTCCATATACACTCTTTCTGTCGAGCAATTTCTCTTTGCTCTTATCATCTGGCCCTTGGCTATGGAGTATAAAACACTCTTGGGGTGACAGCTTTTAGCATGTAGAACTGCATTGCCTGAAATAGGCTTTCTATAAATGCATGTCTCAATTTTACCTGTAGTTTTACCAAAAAGAGTTATATCCAAAAAATTTATGGTATCCCTGTGTTTCGTGGGTGAATTTTAGATTTAGATCATTTTCATTAATGTAAGCCAAAAATTGTATCAAATCTCCCGCATTGCCTTGCCAGATTAACAACAGGTCGTCAATAAAGCGACCGTAGTATGCAATGCTCTGTCTGAAGCGGTTTCCCTCTCCATAGATGTGGGACAGCTCCCACCAACCCATGTATAGGTTGGCGTAAGAGGGTGCGAATTTCGCACCCATGGCTGTCCCACATCTCTGGAGATAGAAAACCCCCTCAAACTCAAAATAGTTATGGCTCAAAAGAAATGCTGTGACCTCAATCACATATCTTTTGAAATCAGAATCTAAATTGGAATAATGTGTCAACATGTAATCCATAGCCTCAAGGCCAGATTTATGGGGTATTGAAGAATATAAAGCAGTACCATCAATAGTTAACCAATTGCTCAGAGAGTCCCAAGTCAGGCCTTCCATAACCCTCAGAACATGTTTAGTGTCCTGTAAGTAGCTCGGTAGAGCTTTGACCAAAGGGCACAGAATGGCATCAAGCCACTCTGAAAGGTGTTCAAAAAGGGATCCGATCCCACTGACTATGGGACGGCCAGTGACGTTTTCCAGGGACTTATGCACCTTCGGGAGATGATGGAATACAGGAGTAACCGGAAACTCGACGTATAAGTAAACAAAGGTATTTCTATCCAAAAAACCTTTTTCCAAACCATCATCCAGAAGGTGCATAAGTTCTACCTGAAAACGTTTCGTGGGATTGGTGCTAAGGAGTGTGTACTGAATGGGATCGTTCAATTGACGCAAAGCCTCATTTATATAGTCCACAGTATCCATGACCAGAACAGAGCCCCCCTTATCAGCATTACGTATCACAATTTGATCATTATCCTTTAACTCATCTAGGGCTATTCTCTCTGATCGTGATAAATTATCAGGAGATTTTTTGCCATGAAGAGCAAGGTCCCTGAGGTCCTTCTCTACCCTATTATAGAATTTTTCTACAAGGGGGCCTCTGCTGTGGACAGGATAAAACGTAGAGGGTTTTTTGTAGCCAATAAATTTGTTAATATGTTCTGTGCTCATGTCAGCTGTACTCTCCCTGTCCATAGAATCCAAGGTAATTATATCACAAGTTTCAGAAAACGTGAGATCACTATTTAGGTTTACCCTTATGATTTTGGAACCAGTGGAGTCAGCTGAAGTGGGAAAAAAGTCTTGCTCTGTGTCAGAGAAATGTTTTTTCAATGTTATATTGCGGACAAAACGATTAATGTCCAACATCGTCTTGAATAAGTCAAATCTAGCAAGTGGTACAAAGCCTAATCCTAGACTTAAAAGTTTGACTTGTGAATCACTCAAGACAATGCTGGATAAATTAATCACACTGAAGGTGCATATTTGTTGTTGGTTCCTTTCAGGGCCCTTGAGGGGTAACGATTTTGGGTTTTCTGTGTGTTCCCTCCCCCCTTGGGGTTCATGGGGGCTTTGGGAAAAACCTGATCCATTAATGTGTTACTCGTGTGGGGCATTTGTGCCTGTTGTAAATCTGTTGGATTGTGGGATTGTTTGTGACTGATTACAGTAACTACTACAACGAAATATGTAGTATTGTTAAAAAACATTTCAGACTCCTTGTAGCAGACGATAAACTGACCAATTGTGTGGCTGAAGGGATGAGGTGTTCTTATCGCAGGAACAAAACTCTTGGTAATTACTTATCACCTACTGTTTTGAGCCACCCTCGGGCAACAGTGAGCTCATGGCTCACCCACAAGGGTATGTTCAAATGTGGGAACAGTAGGTGTAAACCCTGCGACTATATAATTACATCTGACACATTCACGTCCTGCGTAACACAACGCACATATGAGATAAACTTTTGTTTAAACTGTACATCCCATTTTGTAATATATCTCATAACCTGCACTTTGTGCAAGGTTCAGTACGTAGGGCTCACGACACGGGACATAAGGTCTCGTATCAGGGAACATTTGTCCACCATTAGA
Source organism: Bombina bombina (assembly GCF_027579735.1). NCBI lineage: Eukaryota > Metazoa > Chordata > Amphibia > Anura > Bombinatoridae > Bombina > Bombina bombina. Next base: position 876,414,842 of record NC_069502.1, read on the forward strand.
GTGGGGAAATCATCCTCACCTATAGTCCAACACTTCTGTACTAAACACAACAAAGATGATGCCTCTTTCAAGTGGCAAGCCATAGATCATATACCAACTCCTAAAAGGGGGGGGGATAGACAAAAGCTCCTTGAAAAGCGCGAGATGCTTTGGATTTTTAAACTTTCCACCAAACTACCACTTGGCCTTAATGCTGAGTACGATTTAATCAATTATTGGGAATAATCCATCCAATTCAGGGACATCCTATACAGTTTTCAACTAAGTTTGCTGTCTGCGTAGTATTTTCCTTTTAGTGGCATTAGTATACACATATTTAGGTGTTACTTTCACCTTTTGTATATATAAATAGGTTTTTGTTCTATTACACTACGCTAAAGTACTGTAGAACACCAATTTATTGTGTATACAACAGACAAGTGTCGCTTAATATATATATACAAATAATCTTTATCTGTCGCCATGTTCTATTTTTATCTTCATATCTTGTTGGATTATGATTATGTAGGATTGATGCCTTTTTTGCTCATTTTGTTACATACACATTTTTTCCATAAGAGCACTTTGTTATATCGTGCTCATCTTGCTATTTATACTTTGTTCAAAAATGTATGTTAACCATTGCAACAGGATCAGTGTGTATATATACATGTAATACAATAATATACGAGCTCTAGGACCCAGGGCCGATCTTATCATTGTTTGTTGTGTTAGACAATTATCCTGACAGGTTCAGTGTCTCATTAGATACAATTGTGTGATGTCATGAAGGAGTATCCTCATTTGAATATGTTTTAACCAATAGGGGGTTCACAAACCCTTTTTAAATCAAGCTCACTGAGTGTTCTTTAGCAGTAGTGATTACGGCACAACGCCGAAACGCGTATACTGTCATATTTCACTTGTATCTCTGCACCTCCATTAACTTTTAAAGCCTATGTATTAATAAAAGCTACGTTTTATCTTACTTCATCGTTGCTGCTCATTGCTCTTTCTTTCTGGTTGGATTTCTATGCCCTAAAGAGCAGCAACACTTCCTAAGTGGCAAGCCGTGGAGTCGGCTGTTTGGTGAGAGGATTCACAGTATCGATATCTGGAGATCAGCATTGGCTCAGACGCACAGGCCCACGGACGCACCTCCTGTTTCCAGCTCCCCCATTGGTTCACAGAGTATTGTGGTCACTTCCGTTTTTGATGGCTCTACAGAAGCTAGCGGCTGCACATCGGTGCAGCGTCTCTTCACCGGGACCCACTGTGACGAAGCCTGGTCTTCACAGGGACGACTGGAGAACCAAGGATTGATAAGCAACAGCTGAGGTGCGGGGCGGTCGAGTGACAGCATCTGTAACGGAGCCTGGACTTCGAGAGGACAGATCGGTGAGTGCACTGAGCCGGCTTATAATTACAGATATTGTTTGGCAAGTACTGTTTTCTTTAATTGCACAAGGGATTTGTTTTCCCCATTGCCATCGTGGACATTCGATGGCAACAGCAATTAGTATCTACATGAAAGAGCAGTTTCCGATCTAATCTGGAACTTTTTTACTTGCTTTCTGCATTGGTTGTTTTCCATTGAATTAATACTCACTATTTACCACACTGAGTGATTTCTATGCCACATTAATCTCTTGCTCATCCTGCTATTTGGTTAATTTATTTTTCATATAGTGCTGTTGGGCGGCACTGCGGGTTTGAGTTCAGAAGATTTATTGGAAGTTGTTTTATTATGGAGGAGACACAACAACAATTCTATTCACTGATACCCGTTGGTCCTAGGGATGAACTTCCAACAGAACTTGCTAAGATATTTTCAACGAATAAATCTGACCTTGCACTTACAGACTTGTTCCAAGAAATGGATAAACTGTGTACCAAAGAGACCAGATTACAGTGGGATATATGGACACTGGGGAAATATTTAGAAATGAAAATGATACCCAGAGGTCTTAGAATCTCTAAATATCCCACTTTTGAAACCGATGACACTGAGTTCATAGATAATTGGAACACTATACTTAATGAATGTTCTGTAAGATTAATGATTTTGTTGATGGCATACAAAAACAAATTGTTGAATGATTTGAGAGAAAACATTAATACCATCCAGGTTGAGCTTAATACACGCAAACATGAAATCGATTACCCTAGGTTTGATGAGGTATTGAGGAAGTCTATGGCCAATATTAAAACCTCGGTTATGAATACTAAGCATGTTAAATACCTACGTGATCAGGCAGATTATGACACAGATACCATACATGTGTGGAATAGGACACAGAGGTTTCATACTCGCAGACAGCATAACAGAAACAGGAGTAGGGGCAGGTCACGCAATAAGAATCATAGATCTAACAGCAGCCAACGTGTTACTTTCTCAGATAGTGATGTGGAGTCGGGGGATGATAAATACATCACAGACAATGAACCATCTAGTGAAATTAGACCTGGTATTCTAAAAAACACTATCACACAGAAAGCACAGACACCATATATTAGTACGGGACAGCCTGTTAAATCTAAAAATACCAGCAACAAAAACATTCAAACCACACCAGCCCACAATCCAACAGATTTACAACAGGCACAAATGCCCCACACGAGTAACACATTAATGGATCAGGTTTTTCCCAAAGACCCCATGAACCCCAAGGGGGGAGGGAACACACAGAAAACCCAAAATCGTTACCCCTCAAGGGCCCTGAAAGGAACCAACAACAAATATGCACCTTCAGTGTGATTAATTTATCCAGCATTGTCTTGAGTGATTCACAAGTCAAACTTTTAAGTCTAGGATTAGGCTTTGTACCACTTGCTAGATTTGACTTATTCAAGACGATGTTGGACATTAATCGTTTTGTCCACAATATAACATTGAAAAAACATTTCTCTGACACAGAGCAAGACTTTTTTCCCACTTCAGCTGACTCCACTGGTTCCAAAATCATAAGGGTATACCTAAATAGTGATCTCACGTTTTCTGAAACTTGTGATATAATTACCTTGGATTCTATGGACAGGGAGAGTACAGCTGACATGAGCACAGAACATATTAACAAATTTATTGGCTACAAAAAACCCTCTACGTTTTATCCTGTCCACAGCAGAGGCCCCCTTGTAGAAAAATTCTATAATAGGGTAGAGAAGGACCTCAGGGACCTTGCTCTTCATGGCAAAAAATCTCCTGATAATTTATCACGATCAGAGAGAATAGCCCTAGATGAGTTAAAGGATAATGATCAAATTGTGATATGTAATGCTGATAAGGGGGGCTCTGTTGTGGTCATGGATACTGTGGACTATATAAATGAGGCTTTGCGTCAATTGAACGATCCCATTCAGTACACACTCCTTAGCACCAATCCCACGAAACGTTTTCAGGTAGAACTTATGCACCTTCTGGATGATGGTTTGGAAAAAGGTTTTTTGGATAGAAATACCTTTGATTACTTATACGTCGAGTTTCCGGTTACTCCTGTATTCCATCATCTCCCGAAGGTGCATAAGTCCCTGGAAAACGTCACTGGCCGTCCCATAGTCAGTGGGATCGGATCCCTTTTTGAACACCTTTCAGAGTGGCTTGATGCCATTCTGTGCCCTTTGGTCAAAGCTCTACCGAGCTACTTACAGGACACTAAACATGTTCTGAGGGTTATGGAAGGCCTGACTTGGGACTCTCTGAGCAATTGGTTAACTATTGATGGTACTGCTTTATATTCTTCAATACCCCATAAATCTGGCCTTGAGGCTATGGATTACATGTTGACACATTATTCCAATTTAGATTCTGATTTCAAAAGATATGTGATTGAGGTCACAGCATTTCTTTTGAGCCATAACTATTTTGAGTTTGAGGGGGTTTTCTATCTCCAGAGATGTGGGACAGCCATGGGTGCGAAATTCGCACCCTCTTACGCCAACCTATACATGGGTTGGTGGGAGCTGTCCCACATCTATGGAGAGGGAAACCCCTTCAGACAGAGCATTGCATACTACGGTCGCTTTATTGACGACCTGTTGTTAATCTGGCAAGGCAATGCGGGAGATTTGATACAATTTTTGGCTTACATTAATGAAAATGATCTAAATCTAAAATTCACCCACGAAACACACAGGGATACCATCAATTTTTTGGATATAACTCTTTTTGGTAAAACTACAGGTAAAATTGAGACATGCATTTATAGAAAGCCTATTTCAGGCAATGCAGTTCTACATGCTAAAAGCTGTCACCCCAAGAGTGTTTTATACTCCATAGCCAAGGGCCAGATGATAAGAGCAAAGAGAAATTGCTCGACAGAAAGAGTGTATATGGACCATCAAATGGATCTTGCAGATCGCTTGAAAGATAGGGGGTACCCGAAACAAGTCATTAATAGGGCAGCTAGGGAGGTACAGGGTATGGATCGAATACCAATGTTACATGAGAAAAGAACAGTAAATAACAAAAGAACTACACCCAATACTAACAAAGTAACGTTTGTGACTGATTACAGTAACGACTACAACGAAATATGTAGTATTGTTAAAAAAACATTTCAGACTCCTTGTAGCAGACGATAAACTGACCAATTGTGTGGCTGAAGGGATGAGGTGTTCTTATCGCAGGAACAAAACTCTTGGTAATTACTTATCACCTACTGTTTTGAGCCACCCTCGGGCAACAGTGAGCTCATGGCTCACCCACAAGGGTATGTTCAAATGTGGGAACAGTAGGTGTAAACCCTGCGACTATATAATTACATCTGACACATTCACGTCCTGCGTAACACAACGCACATATGAGATAAACTTTTGTTTAAACTGTACATCCCATTTTGTAATATATCTCATAACCTGCACTTTGTGCAAGGTTCAGTACGTAGGGCTCACGACACGGGACATAAGGTCTCGTATCAGGGAACATTTGTCCACCATTAGAGTGGGGAAATCATCCTCACCTATAGTCCAACACTTCTGTACTAAACACAACAAAGATGATGCCTCTTTCAAGTGGCAAGCCATAGATCATATACCAACTCCTAAAAGGGGGGGGGGATAGACAAAAGCTCCTTGAAAAGCGCGAGATGCTTTGGATTTTTAAACTTTCCACCAAACTACCACTTGGCCTTAATGCTGAGTACGATTTAATCAATTATTGGGAATAATCCATCCAATTCAGGGACATCCTATACAGTTTTCAACTAAGTTTGCTGTATGCGTAGTATTTTCCTTTTAGTGGCATTAGTATACACATATTTAGGTGTTACTTTCACCTTTTGTATATATAAATAGGTTTTTGTTCTATTACACTAAGCTAAAGTACTGTAGAACACCAATTTATTGTGTATACAACAGACAAGTGTCGCTTAATATATATATACAAATAATCTTTATCTGTCGCCATGTTCTATTTTTATCTTCATATCTTGTTGGATTATGATTATGTAGGATTGATGCCTTTTTTGCTCATTTTGTTACATACACATTTTTTCCATAAGAGCACTTTGTTATATCGTGCTCATCTTGCTATTTATACTTTGTTCAAAAATGTATGTTAACCATTGCAACAGGATCAGTGTGTATATATACATGTAATACAATAATATACGAGCTCTAGGACCCAGGGCCGATCTTATCATTGTTTGTTGTGTTAGACAATTATCCTGACAGGTTCAGTGTCTCATTAGATACAATTGTGTGATGTCATGAAGGAGTATCCTCATTTGAATATGTTTTAACCAATAGGGGGTTCACACACCCTTTTTAAATCAAGCTCACTGAGTGTTCTTTAGCAGTAGTGATTACGGCACAACGCCGAAACGCGTATACTGTCATATTTCACTTGTATCTCTGCACCTCCATGAACTTTTAAAGCCTATGTATTAATAAAAGCTACGTTTTATCTTACTTCATCGTTGCTGCTCATTGCTCTTTCTTTCTGGTTGTTTGGGCCTACTCTGACTTTTGACCTTAAGGGGCGGAGCCTATTTTGGCGCAATTTCTTCAGGCTTAGCAGCAGCAAACAGTAACTCAGTGGCTCCTGGGCTCTGTAGCTGGTCTGAAGGGTTGGAAACTTGAATCGAAGTACCCTGGGGGCAGGTAGGCGCCACAGCAGAGCTGTGGTGAGGTGCAGTGTATTTTTATCTATCTTTTGACTACATGTTGATATTAGTACTTCTAAAGCCTTATTTCTGCCCTTGCTTCTGGGTGCAGTAATTTTTGGATTAACCAACGATATTAAGTTAAATTTGGGAATTATTTAACGTTTTTTGTGCATTTTGGAAAAATTGTTCACTTTTTCTTTTCTTAAAGGCACAGTACACGTTTTTTCTAATGTTTATTTTATGCTATAAATAAGTGTTTAAACAACTTTTGTGGTATTACTAGTCTGTTCAACATGTCTGACATTGAGGTTTCTCATTGTTCTATGTGTTTAGAAGCTATTGTGCAGCCTCCTCTAACATTGTGTAACTTTTGTACTGAAAGGGATTTACAATGTAAAAAGCATATTTTAAATAAAGTAAGTGTGCCTAGGGATGATTCTCAGTCTGAAGAGAATCAGGATATGCCATCCAATTCTCCCCAAGTCTAACAACCTTTTATGCCGACACAAGCGACGCCTAGTACTTCTAGTGCATCTAATTCCTTTACTCTGCAGGAGATGGCTGCAGTTATGTCAACTACCCTTACAGAGGTATTGTCTAAATTACCAGTGTTGCAGGGTAAACGCAGTAGGTCAAGTATTAATGTAAATACTGAATCCTCTGATGCTTTATTAGCTATTTCCAAAGTTCACTCACAGTGCTCTGAGTTGGGAATCAGGGAATTACTGTCTGAGGGTGAAATTTCTGATTCAGGGAATGTTTTGCCTCAGACAGATTCGGATTCTATGTCATTTAAATTTAAGCTTGAACACCTCCGCCTGTTGCTTAGGGAGGTTTTAGCGACTCTGGATGATTGTGATCCTATTGTGATTCCTCCAGAGAAATTGTGTAAAATGGATAAATATTTGGAAGTTCCTACTTACACTGATGTTTTTTCCGGTTCCTAAGAGAATTTCGGAAATTATTAGTAAGGAATGGGATAGACCAGGTATACCGTTTTCTCCCTCTCCTAATGTTAAGAAAATGTTTCCTATATCAGATACCATCTGTCCCTAAGGTAGAGGGAGCTATATCTTCCCTAGCTAAGCGTACTACTATACCAATTGAGGATAGTTGTGCTTTGAAGGATCCTATGGATTAGAAATTAGAGGGATTTCTTTTACAACCTACGGCTTGCATTGTTCCAGTAACTACTGCAGCAGGTTTTTGGTTTGAGGCTCTAGAAGAGTCTCTTAAGGTTGAGACTCCATTAGATGACATTCTAGATAGAATTAAGGCTCTTAAGCTAGGTAATTATTTTATTACTGATGCCGCTTTTCAAATTGCTAAATTAGCGGCAAAAAATGCAGGATTTGCTATTTTAGCACGTAGAGCATTGTGGCTCAAATCTTGGTCTGCTGATGTGTCATCAAAACATATGCTTTTAGCTATTCCCTTTAAAGGTAAAACCCTTTTTGGGCCAGAATTGAAGGAGATCATTTCTGATATTACAGGAGGTAAGGGCCATGCCCTACCTCAGGATAGGTCAGTTAAAATGAGGGGTAAAACTTTAAAGGAGGACCCCCGCTTCTTCTTCTTCCACAAAGCAGCATGAAAGGGTGGCCCCCGATCTGGGACCGGATCTAGTAGGGGGCAGACTCTCTTTCTTTGCTCAGGCTTGGGCAAGAAATGTTCAGGATTCCTGGGCACTAGAAATAGTGACCCACGGTTATCAATTAGAATTAAAGGATTTTCTCCCAAGAGGGAGATTTCTTCTTTCAAAATTATCTGCAAACCAGATAAAGAGAGAGGTGTTCTTACGCTGTGTAAAAGACCTTTTTACTATGGGAGTAATCTGTCCTGTTCCAAAATTGGAACAGGGACAGGGGTTTTACTCAAACCTATTTGTGGTCCCCAGAAAAGAGGGAGCGTTCAGACCCATTTTGGACCTCAAGTGTCTAAACAAATTTCTAAGAGTTCCATCATTCAAGATGGAGACAATTCGAACGATTTTGCCAATGATCCAGGAGGGTCAATATATGACTACCGTGGATTTGAAGGATGCTTACCTTCATATTCCAATCCACAAAGATCATCATCGGTTTCTAAGGTTTGCCTTCTTAGACAAACATTATCAGTTCGTGGCTCTTCCTTTCGGGTTGGCCACAGCACCCAGAATCTTCACAAAGGTTCTAGGGTCTCTTTTGGTGGTTCTCAGACCGCAAGGGATAGCGGTGGCGCCTTATCTGGACGATATTCTGATTCAGGCATCAACATATCATCTGACAAAATCTCACACGGACACAGTGTTGTCTTTTCTGAGAACTCACAGCTGGAAGGTGAACATAGAGAAGAGTTCACTTGTTCCACAGACAAGGGTTCCTTTCTTGGGAACTGATAGACTCGGTAGCCATGAAAGTATTTCTGACGGAGGTCAGAAAATCAAAGATTTTGAATGCTTGCCGAGCACTTCTGTCCATCAGTGGCTCAGTGTATGGAGGTAATCGGATTAATGGTAGCGGCAATGGATATTGTTCCGTTTGCTCGCTTTCATCTCAGACTACTGCAACTCTGCATGCTCGGTCAGTGGAATGGGGATTATGCAGATTTATCTCCAAAGATAATTCTGGATCAAGAGACCAGAAACTCTCTTCTTTGATGGTTGTCACCAGATCATCTGTCTCAGGGGACTTGTTTCCGCAGACCCTCGTGGGTGATAGTGACAACAGATGCCAGCCTTCTGGGCTGGGGTGCCGTTTGGAACTCCCTGAAGGCTCAGGGTGTTTGGACTCAGGTGTAGTCTCTACTTCCAATCAATATTCTGGAACTGAGAGCAATATTCAATGCGCTTCAGGCGTGGCCTCAGTTGGCTTTGGCCAAATTCATCAGATTCCAGACAGACAACATAACGACTGTGGCATATGTCAATCATCAGGGGGGAACAAGGAGTTCCTTAGCGATGATAGAAGTATCCAAGATAATCAGTTGGGCAGAGGCCCACTCTTGTCATCTGTCAGCGATCTACATCCCAGGGGTAGGGAACTGGGAACCAAATTTTCTAAGTCGACAGACTTTTCATCCGGGGGAGTGGGAACTTCACACAGAGGTATTTGCCTCATTGATGCTCAGATGCGGAATTGGATTTGATGGCATCTCGTCAGAATGCCAAGCTTCCAAGATACGGATCCCGTCAAGGGATCCTCAGGCTGAACTGATAGATGCCTTGGCAGTACCTTGGTTGTTCAGCCTAGCTTATGTGTTTCCGCCGTTTCCTCTCCTCCCACGCGTGATTGCTTGAATCAAACAGGAGAGAGCTTCAGTGATCCTGATAGCGCCTGCGTGGCCACGCAGGACTTGGTATGCGGATCTAGTGGACATGTCCTCTCTGCCACCGTGGAAACTTCCGTTGAGACAGCCCCTTCTCATTCAAGGTCCTTTCCAACATCCAAATCTAATTTCTCTGCAACTGACTGCGTGGAGATTGAACGCTTGATTTTATCGAAGCGAGGATTCTCTGATTCAGTTATCAATACTTTGATACAAGCTAGAAAGCCTGTCACTAGAAAGATCTATCATAAGATATGGCGTAAATATCGTTATTGGTGTGAATCCAAGGGTTACTCATGGAGTAAAGTTAGGATTCCTAGGATTTTGTCTTTTCTCCAAGAAGGATTGGAGAAAGGGTTATCAGCAAGTTCCTTAAAGGGACAAATTTCAGCTTTGTCAATTCTGTTTCACAAACATTCGGCAAATGTATCAGATGTTCAGTCTTTTTGTCAGGCTCTATCTAGAATTAAGCCTGTATTTAGACCTATTACTCCTCCCTGGAGTTTGAATTTAGTTCTTCGAGTTCTGCAAGGGGTTCTGTATGAACCTATGCATTCCATAGATATTAAACTATTATCTTGAAAAGTTCTGTTTTGGTTGCTATTTCTTCTGCTCTAAGAGTTTCTGTGCTTTCAGCATTACAGTGTGATTCGCCTTATCTCATATTTCATTCTGATAAGGGGGTTTTACGTACCAAACCTGGGTTCCTTCCTAAGGTTGTTTCGAATAAGAATATTAATCAGGAAATTGTTGTTCCTTCCTTGTGTCCTAATCCTCCTTCTAAGAAGGAGCGTCTGTTATATAACTTGGACGTGGTCCGTGCCTTAAAGTTTTACTTACAGGCAACTAAGGATTTCTGTCAATCATCTTCATTATTCATTGTTTATTCTGGAAAGCGTAGGGGTCAGAAAGCTTCGGCTACCTCTGTTTTTTTTGGCTAAGAAGTATCATCCGCCTGGCTTATGAGACTGCTGGACAGCAGCCTCCTGAAAGAATTACGGCTCATTCTACTAGGGCTGTGGCTTCCACATGGGTTTTTAAAAACGATGCATCTGTGGAACAGATTTGTAAGGCTGCAACTTGGTCGCCCCTTCACACTTTTTCCAAATTTTACAAATTTGATACTTTTGCTTCCTCTGAGGCTATCTTTGGGAGAAAGGTTCGTCAAGCAGTGGTGCCTTCCGTTTAGGTTCCTGTCTTGTCACTCCCTTTCATCCGTGTCCTATTGCTTTTGTATTGGTTTCCCAAAAGTAAGGATGAAATCTGTGGACTCGTCATATCTTTGTAAAAGAAAACTAAATTTGTGCTTATCTGATAAATTACTTTCTTTTACGATATGACGAGTCCACGGCCCTCTCTGTTATTTTAAGACAGGTTTATTTTATTTTTTGAAATTTTCAGTCACCTCTGCACTTTTTTAGCCTTTCCTTTTCTCTTCCTATAACTTTCGGCCGAATGACTGAGGGTGGAGGGGAAGGGGAGGGGCTATATATACAGCTCTGCTGTGGTGCTCTTTGCCACTTCCTGTTAGCAGGAGGTTAATATCCCACAAGTAAGGATGGAATCCATGGACTTGTCATATCGTAAAAGAAAGTAATTTATCAGGTAAGCATAAATTTAGTTTTTGTATGTTCTCACAAATCCACTGCTAACGCCAATTAAAGAGATGCAGATTTCTGGTGACATCTGAACCCTGTATTACCAGGGTGGGCTACTGGCTGTAATCACTAGGCGGCTACACAGCTGCAGTTGGCAGGGAGGAAACAGGACCCTTTTTGGCGGAGCTACCCAACCGGGGTATCTGTCACAAGCCAAACTTAGAATATTGCGTGCATGTTTACGTATTCCCCCATCTAAGTCAATGGAGAAAAAAAAAAGGGGGGGGGGACTGACCAACTCTTGCACAAACCTGCTAACCCGACATGAAAATATGAATATTTTACATGCCAATGTTCTTTACATAACAGAATATGTTCTGTTTATTCATAAATAAATATTTCTATATATATTTGATGGTATTTTGGTACACTATATATCGATACCTATATAAAGTTTTGTCTCTTCATGTAAGGGCACTTGCAGGTATTATAAAATTTGACCTGTGTCAATCACTTCCCAGGAGGACGGCTAAGATGCAAATTGAAACGGACATGTTGTCTTGATAAAGGCTTGACTCTAAGCCGAAACTTTGACATCTGATTTTTTTTATGAAGATTTTCTAATAAAGTATTATATATATAGGTATAAATATATACAGATATATATATATATATATATATATATATATATATATATATATATATATATATATATATATGAATACCCATTTATAAATACATAGAACATATTCTGCTATGTGCAGAACATTGGAATGTGAAATATGTACAGTAAATACACAGTTAAAACCTTAAATATGCATATTGCATTAACATGCTTTTACATGTATTCATCTACTTAACTGCAAAGGCCTCCAATGCACAAATATATGTCTATACATATGTATTTATGTGTTTTTATTTGTGTGTAAATTCATGTATACACATTTGAATACATATGTACACACACATATACATCTTTAGACATGTAAATGTACGTTTCTTTCATGTAATTGGCAAGAGTCCATGAGCTAGTGACATATGGGATATACAATCCTACCAGGAGGGGCAAAGTTTCCCAAACCTCAAAATGCCTATAAATACACCCCTCACCAAA